>NW_028113110.1:85000-87500 GCF_964234715.1 Podarcis melisellensis | reverse complement strand
CGGGTTCGGGTTCGGGTTAGGGTTAGGGTTAGGGTGAATGAACACCGCAAGAACAATCCAAGAATAGGGTTAGGGTTGGGGTTAGGGTTAGGGTTAGGGTTAGGGTTACGATTAGGGTTAGGGTGAATGAACACCGCAAGAACAATCCAAGATTAGGGTTAGGGTTAGGGTTAGGGTTAGGGTTAGGGTTAGGGTTAGGGTTAGGGTTAGGGTTAGGGTTAGGATGAATGAACACCACAAGAACAATCTAAGTTTAGGGTTAGGGTTAGGGTTAGGGTTAGGTTTGGGGTTAGGGTTAGGGTTAGGGTTAGGGTTAGGGTTAGGGTTAGGTTTAGGGTAAGGGTTAGGGTTAGGATGAATGAACACCGCAAGAACAATCCAAGATAAGCGTTAGTGTTAGTGTTAGTGTTAGGGTTAGGGTTAGGGTTAGGGTTAGGGTTAGGGTGAATGAACACCGCAAGAACAATCCAAGATTAGGGTTAGGGTTAGGGTTAGGGTTAGGGTTAGGGTTAGGGTTAGGGTTAGGGTTAGGGTTAGGGTTAGGGTTAGGATGAATGAACACCACAAGAACAATCCAAGATTAGGATTAGGGTTAGGGTTAGGGTTAGGGTTAGGGTTAGGGTTAGGGTTAGGGTTAGGGTTAGGGTTAGGGTGAATGAACACCGCAAGAACAATCCAAGAATAGGGATAGGGTTAGGGTTAGGGTTAGGGTTAGGCTTAGGCTTAGGGTTAGGGTTAGGGTGAATGAACACCGCAAGAACAATCCAAGAATAGGGTTAGGGTTAGGGTTAGGGTTAGGGTTAGGGTTAGGGTTAGGGTTAGGGTTAGGGTTAGGGTTAGGGTTAGGATGAATGAACACCGCAAGAACAATCCAAGATTAGGGTTAGGGTTAGGGTTAGGGTTAGGATTAGGGTTAGGGTTAGGGTTAGGGTTAGGGTTAGGGTTAGGGTTAGGATGAATGAACACCACAAAAACAATCCAAGATTAGGGTTAGGGTTAGGGTTAGGGTTAGGGTTAGGGTTAGGGTTAGGGTGAATGAACACCGCAAGAACAATCCAAGATTATGGTTAGGGTTAGGGTTAGGGTTAGGGTGAATGAACAACGCAAGAACAATCCAAGATTAGGGTTAGGGTTAGGGTTAGGGTTAGGGTTAGGGTTAGGGTTAGGGTTAGGGTTAGGGTTAGGGTTAGGGTTAGGGTAAGGGTAAGGGTTAGGGTTAGGGTTAGGGTAAATGAACACCACAAGAACAATCCAAGAATAGGGTTAGGGTTAGGGTTAGGGTGAATGAACAACGCAAGAACAATCCAAGATTAGGGTTAGGGTTAGGGTTAGGGTTAGGGTTAGGGTTAGGGTTAGGGTTAGGGTTAGGGTTAGGGATAGAGTTAGGGTTAGGGTTAGGGTTAGGGTTAGGATGAATGAACACCACAAGAACAATCCAAGATTAGGGTTAGGGTTTGGGTTAGGGTTAGGGTTAGGGTTAGGGTTAGGGTTAGGGTTAGGGTTAGGGTGAATGAACACCGCAAGAACAATCCAAGATTAGGGTTAGGGTTAGGGTTAGGGTGAGGGTTAGGGTTAGGGTGAGGGTTAGGGTTAGGGTTAGGGTTCGGGTTCGGGTTCGGGTTCGGGTTCGGGTTAGGGTTAGGGTTAGGGTTAGGGTTAGGGTTAGGGTGAATGAACACCGCAAGAACAATCCAAGAATAGGGTTAGGGTTGGGGTTAGGGTTAGGGTTAGGGTTAGGGTTAGGGTTACGATTAGGGTTAGGGTGAATGAACACCGCAAGAACAATCCAAGATTAGGGTTAGGGTTAGGGTTAGGGTTAGGGTTAGGGTTAGGGTTAGGGTTAGGGTTAGGGTTAGGATGAATGAACACCACAAGAACAATCTAAGTTTAGGGTTAGGGTTAGGGTTAGGGTTAGGGTTGGGGTTAGGGTTAGGGTTAGGGTTAGGGTTAGGGTTAGGGTTAGGATGAATGAACACCGCAAGAACAATCCAAGATAAGCGTTAGTCTTAGTGTTAGGGTTAGGGTTAGGGTTAGGGTTAGGGTTAGGGTGAATGAACACCGCAAGAGCAATCCAAGATTAGGGTTAGGGTTAGGGTTAGGGTTAGGGTTAGGGTTAGGGTGAGGTTTAGGGTTAGGGTTAAGGTTAAGGTTAGGGTTAGGGTTAGGGTTAGGGTTTTAGGGTTAGGGTTAGGGTTAGGGTGAATGAACACCGCAAGAACAATCCAAGATTAGGGTTAGGGTTAGGGTTAGGGTTAGGGTTAGGGTTAGGGTTAGGGTTAGGGTTAGGATGAATGAACACCGCAAGAACAATCCAAGATTAGGGTTAGGGTTAGGGTTAGGGTTAGGATGAATGAACACTACAAGAACAATCCAAGATTAGGGTTAGGGTTAGGGTTAGGGTTAGGGTTAGGGTTAGGGTTAGGGTTAGGGTTAGGGTTAGGGTTAGGGTTAGGGTTAGGGTTAGGGTTAGGATGAATGAACACCACAAGAACAATCCAAG
>NW_028113110.1:20000-25000 GCF_964234715.1 Podarcis melisellensis | reverse complement strand
TCCAAGATTAGGGTTAGGGTTAGGGTTAGGGTTAGGGTTAGGGTTAGGGTTAGGGTAAGGGTTAGGGTTGGGGTTAGGGTTAGGGTAAATGAACACCACAAGAACAATCCAAGAATAGGGTTAGGGTTAGGGTTAGGGTTAGGGTTAGGGTTAGGGTTAAGGTTAGGGTTAGGGTTAGGGTTAGGGTTAGGATGAATGAACACCAGAAGAACAATCCAAGATTAGGGTTAGGGTTAGGGTTACGGTTAGGGTTAGGGTTAGGGTTACGGTTAGGGTTAGGGTTAGGGTTAGGGTTAGGGTTAGGGTGAATGAAAACCGCAAGAACAATCCAAGATTAGGGTTAGGGTTAGGGTTAGGGTTAGGGTTAGGGTTAGGGTTAGGGTTAGGGTGAATGAACGCCGCAAGAACAATCCAAGCTTAGGGTTAGGGTTAGGGTTAGGGTTAGGGTTAGGGATAGGATGAATGAACACCACAAGAACAATCCAAGATTAGGGTTAGGGTTAGGGTTAGGTTTAGGGTTAGGGTTAGGGTTAGGGTGAATGAACAACGCAAGAACAATCCAAGATTAGGGTTAGGGTTAGGTTTAGGGTTAGGGTTAGGGTTAGGGTTAGGGTTAGGGTTAGGGTGAATGAACACCGCAAGAACAATCCAAGATTAGGGTTAGGGTTAGGGTTAGGGTTAGGGTTAGGGTTAGGGTTAGGGTTAGGGTTAGGGTTAGGGTTAGGGTTAGGGTTAGGGTGAATGAACACCACAAGAACAATCCAAGATTAGGGTTAGGGTTAGGGTTAGGGTTAGGGTTAGGGTTAGGTTTAGGGTTAGGGTTAGGGTTAGGGTGAATGAACAACGCAAGAACAATCCAAGATTACGGTTAGGGTTAGGGTTAGGGTTAGGGTTAGGGTTAGGGTTAGGGTTAGGGTTAGGGTTAGGGTGAATGAACACCGCAAGAACAATCCAAGATTAGGGTTAGGGTTAGGGTTAGGGTTAGGGTTAGGGTTAGGGTTAGGGTGAATGAACGCCGCAAGAACAATCCAAGCTTAGGGTTACGGTTAGGGTTAGGGTTAGGGTGAGGGTGAGGGTGAGGGTTAGGGTTAGGGTGAATGAACACCGCAAGAACAATCCAAGATTAGGGTTAGGGTTAGGGTTAGGGTTAGGGTTAGGGTTAGGGTTACGGTTAGGGTTAGGGTTAGGGTTAGGGTTAGGGTTAGGGTTAGGATGAATGAACACCGCAAGAACAATCCAAGATTAGGGTTCGGGTTCGGGTTCGGGTTCGGGTTAGGGTTAGGGTGAATGAACACCGCAAGAACAATCCAAGAATAGGGTTAGGGTTAGGGTTAGGGTTAGGGTTAGGGTTAGGGTTAGGGTTAGGGTTAGGGTTAGGGTTAGGGTTAGGGTTAGGATTACGGTTAGGGTTAGGGTTAGGGTTAGGGTTAGGGTGAATGAACACCGCAAGAACAATGCAAGAATAGGGTTAGGGTTAGGGTTAGGGTTAGGGTTAGGGTTAGGGTTAGGGTTAGGGTTAGGGTTAGGGTTAGGGTTAGGGTTAGGATGAATGAACACCGCAAGAACAATCCAAGATTAGGGTTAGGGTTAGGGTTAGGGTTAGGGTTAGGGTTAGGGTTAGGGTTAGGGTTAGGGTTAGGATGAATGAACACTACAAGAACAATCCAAGATTAGGGTTAGGGTTAGGGTTAGGGTTAGGGTTAGGGTTAGGGTTAGGGTTAGGGTTAGGGTTAGGGTGAATGAACACCGCAAGAACAATCCAAGATTAGGGTTAGGGTTAGGGTTAGGGTTAGGGTTAGGGTTAGGGTTAGGGTTAGGGTTAGGGTTAGGATGAATGAACACCACAAGAACAATCCAAGATTAGGGTTAGGGTTAGGGTTAGGGTTAGGGTTAGGGTTAGGGTTAGGGTTAGGGTTAGGGTTAGGGTTAGGGTGAATGAACACCGCAAGAACAATCCAAGAATAGGGTTAGGGTTAGGGTTAGGGTTAGGGTTAGGATGAATGAACACCGCATGAACAATCCAAGATTAGGGTTAGGGTTAGGGTTAGGGTTAGGGTTAGGGTTAGGGATAGGGATAGGGTTAGGGTTAGGGTGCATGAACACCGCAAGAACAATCCAAGAATAGGGTTAGGGTTAGGGTTAGGGTTAGGGTTCGGGTTCGGGTTCGGGTTCGGGTTAGGGTTAGGGTTAGGATGAATGAACGCGACAAGAACAATCCAAGATTAGGATTAGGATTAGGATTAGGATTAGGATTAGGATTAGGATTAGGATTAGGGTTAGGGTTAGGGTTAGGGTTAGGGTTAGGGTTAGGTTGAATGAACACCGCAAGAACAATCCAAGAATAGGGATAGGGTTAGGGTTAGGGTTAGGGTTAGGGTTAGGGTTAGGGTTAGGGTGAATGAACACCGCAAGAACAATCCAAGAATAGGGTTAGGGTTGGGGTTAGGGTTAGGGTTAGGGTTACGATTAGGGTTAGGGTGAATGAACACCGAAAGAACAATCCAAGATTAGGGTTAGGGTTAGGGTTAGGGTTAGGGTTAGGGTTAGGGTTAGGGTTAGGATGAATGAACACCACAAGAACAATCTAAGATTAGGGTTAGGGTTAGGGTTAGGGTTAGGGTTAGGGTTGGGGTTAGGGTTAGGGTTAGGGTTAGGGTTAGGGTTAGGGTTAGGGTTAGGGTTAGGGTTAGGGTTAGGATGAATGAACACCGCAAGAACAATCCAAGATAAGCGTTAGTGTTAGTGTTAGTGTTAGGGTTAGGGTTAGGGTTAGGGTGAATGAACACCGCAAGAGCAATCCAAGATTAGGGTTAGGGTTAGGGTGAGGGTTAGGGTGAGGTTTAGTGTTAGGGTTAAGGTTAGGGTTAGGGTTAGGGTTAGGGTTTTAGGGTTAGGGTTAGGGTTAGGGTTAGGGTGAATGAACACCGCAAGAACAATCCAAGATTAGGGTTAGGGTTAGGGTTAGGGTTAGGATTAGGATTAGGGTTAGGGTTAGTGTTAGGGTTAGGGTTAGGGTTAGGGTTAGGATGAATGAACACCGCAAGAACAATCCAAGATTAGGGTTAGGGTTAGGGTTAGGGTTAGGGTTAGGGTTAGGGTTAGGGTTAGGGTTAGGGTTAGGGTTAGGATGAATGAACACTAAAAGAACAATCCAAGATTAGGGTTAGGGTTAGGGTTAGGGTTAGGGTTAGGGTTAGGGTTAGGGTTAGGGTTAGGGTTAGGGTTAGGGTTAGGATGAATGAACACCACAAGAACAATCCAAGATTAGGATTAGGATTAGGGTTAGGGTTAGGGTTAGGGTTAGGGTTAGGATGAATGAACACTACAAGAACAATCCAAGAATAGGGTTAGGGTTAGGGTTAGGGTTAGGGTTAGGGTTAGGGTTAGGGTTAGGGTTAGGGTGAATGAACACCGCAAGAACAATCCAAGAATAGGGTTAGGGTTAGGGTTAGGGTTAGGGTTAGGGTTAGGATGAATGAACACCGCAAGAACAATCCAAGATTAGGGTTAGGGTTAGGGTTAGGGTTAGGGTTAGGGTTAGGGTTAGGGTTAGGGTTAGGATGAATGAACACCACAAAAACAATCCAAGATTAGGGTTAGGGTTAGGGTTAGGGTTAGGGTTAGGGTTAGGGTTAGGGTTAGGGTGAATGAACAACGCAAGAACAATCCAAGATTAGGGTTAGGGTTAGGGTTAGGGTTAGGGTTAGGGTTAGGGTTAGGGTAAGGGTTAGGGTTAGGGTTAGGGTTAGGGTAAATGAACACCACAAGAACAATCCAAGAATAGAGCTAGGGTTAGGGTTAGGGTTAGGGTTAGGGTTAGGGTTAGGGTTAGGGTTAGGGTTAGGATGAATGAACACCAGAAGAACAATCCAAGATTAGGGTTAGGGTTAGGGTTACGGTTAGGGTTAGGGTTAGGGTTAGGGTTAGGGTTAGGGTGAATGAAAACCGCAAGAACAATCCAAGATTAGGGTTAGGGTTAGGGTTAGGGTTAGGGTTAGGGTTAGGGTTAGGGTTAGGGTTAGGGTTAGGGTTAGGGTTAGGGTTAGGATGAATGAACACCGCAAGAACAATCTAACATTAGGGTTAGGGTTAGGGTTACGGTTAGGATGAATGAACACTACAAGAACAATCCAAGATTAGGGTTAGGGTTAGGGTTAGGGTTAGGGTTAGGGTTAGGCTTAGGGTTAGGGTTAGGTTAGGGTTAGGGTTAGGGTTAGGGTTAGGGTTAGGGTTAGGGTTCGGGTTCGGGTTCGGGTTAGGGTTAGGGTGAATGAACACCGCAAGAACAATCCAAGATCAGGGTTAGGGTTAGGGTTAGGATGAATGAACACCACAAGAACAATCCAAGATTAGGGTTAGGGTTAGGGTTAGGGTTAGGGTTAGGGTGAATGAACACCGCAAGAACAATCCAAGATTAGGGTTAGGGTTAGGGTTAGGGTTAGGGTAAGGGTTAGGGTTAGGGTTAGGGTTAGGGTTAGGGTGAATGAACACCGCAAGAACAATCCAAGAATAGGGTTAGGGTTAGGGTTAGGGTTAGGGTTAGGGTTAGGGTTAGGGTTAGGGTTAGGGTTAGGGTTAGGGTTAGGGTGAATGAACACCGGAAGAACAATCCAAGAATAGGGTTAGGGTTAGGGTTAGGGTTAGGATGAATGAACACCGCAAGAACAATCCAAGATTAGGGTTAGGGTTAGGGTTAGGGTTAGGGTGAATGAACACCGCAAGAACAATCCAAGAATAGGGTAAGGGTTAGGGTTAGGGTTAGGGTGAATGAAATCCGCAAGAACAATCCAAGATTAGGGTTAGGGTTAGGGTTAGGGTTAGGGTTGGGGTTAGGGTTAGGGTTAGGGTTAGGGTTAGGGTTAGGGTTAGGGTTAGGGTGAATGAACACCGCAAGAACAATCCAAGGTTAGGGTTAGGGTTAGGGTTAGGGTTAGGGTTAGGGTTAGGGTAAGGGTTAGGGTTAGGGTTAGGGTTAGGGTGAGGGTGAGGGTGAGGGTGAG
>NW_028113111.1:432500-434000 GCF_964234715.1 Podarcis melisellensis | reverse complement strand
TTGTAGTGTTCATTCATCCTAACCCTAACCCGAACCCGAACCCTAACCCTAACCCTAACCCTAATCTTCGATTGATCTTGCGGTGTTCATTCATCCTAAACCTAACCCTAACGCTAACCCTAACCCTAACCCTAACCCTAACCCTAACCCTTATCTTGGATTGTTCTTGCGGTGTTCATTCATCCTAACCCTAACCCTAACCCTAACCCTAACCCTAACCCTAACCCTAACCCTAACCCCAACCCTAACCCTAACCCTAACCCTAACCCTAACCCTAACCCTAACCCTAACCCTTATCTTGGATTGTTCTTGCGGTGTTCATTCACCCTAACCCTAACCCTAACCCTAACCCTAACCCTAACCCTAACCCTAACCCTATTCTTGGATTGTTCTTGTGGTGTTCATTCATCCTAAACCTAACCCTAACCCTAACCCTAACCCTAACCCTAACCCTAACCCTAACCCTAACCCTAACCCTAACCCTAACCATAACCCTATTCTTGGATTGTTCTTGCGGTGTTCATTCACCCTAACCCTAACCCTAACCCTTACCCTAACCCTAACCCTAATCCTAACCCTAACCCTAACCCTAACCCTAACTCTAACCCTAACCCTAACCCTAACTCTAACCCTAACCCTAACCCTAACCCTAACCCTAACCCTAACCCTAACCCTAACCCTAACCCTAACCCTAACCCTAATCTTGGATTGTTCTTGTGGTGTTCATTCATCCTAACCCTAACCCTAACCCTAACCCTAACCCTAACCCTAACCCTAACCCTAACCCTAACCCTAACCCTAATCTTGGATTGTTCTTGCGGTGTTCATTCATCCTAAACCTAACCCTAACCCTAACCCTAACCCTAATCTTGGATTGTTCTTGCGGTGTTCATTCACCCTTACCCTAACCCTAACACTAACCCTAACCCTAACCCTAACCCTAATCTTGGATTGTTCTTGTAGTGTTCATTCATCCTAACCCTAACCCTAACCCTAACCCTAACCCTAACCCTAACCCTAACCCTAACCCTAACACTAACACTAACCCTATTCTTGGATTGTTCTTCCGGTGTTCATTCACTCTAACCCTAACCCTAACCCTAACCGTAACCCTAACCCTAACCCTAACCCTCACCCTAACCCTAATCTTGGATTGTTCTTGCGGTCTTCATTCACCCTAACCCTAACCCTAACCCTAACCCTAACCCTAACCCTAACCCTATCCCTATTCTTGGATTGTTCTTGCGGTGTTCATTCACCCTAACCCTAACCCTAACCCTAACCCTAACCCTAACCCTAACCCTAACCCTAACCCTAACCCTAACCCTAACCCTAATCTTGGATTGTTCTTGCGGTGTTCATTCATCTTAAACCTAACCCTAACCCTAAGCCTAAGCCTAACCCTAACCCTAACCCTAACCCTAACCCTAACCCTAACCCTAACACTAACACTAACACTAACACTAACCCTTATCTTGGATTGTTCTTGCGGTGTTCATT
>NW_028113111.1:410000-417500 GCF_964234715.1 Podarcis melisellensis | reverse complement strand
CTATTCTTGGATTGTTCTTGCGGTGTTCATTCACCTTAACCCTAACCCTAACCCTAACCCTAACCCTAACCCTAACCCTATTCTTGGATTGTTCTTGCGGTGTTCATTCACCTTAACCCTAACCCTAACCCTAACCCTAACCCTAACCCTAACCCTAACCCCAACCCTAACCCCAACCCTAACCCTAACCCTAACCCTAACCCTAACCCTAACCCTAATCTTGGATTGTTCTTGTGGTGTTCATTCATCCTAACCCTAACCCTAACCCTAACCCTAACCCTAACCCTAACCCAAACCCTAACCCTAACCCTATTCTTGGATTGTTCTTGCGGTGTTCATTCACCCTAACCCTAACCCTAACCCTAACCCTCACCCTAACCCTAATCTTGGATTTTTCTTGTGGTGTTCATTCATCCTAACCCTAACCCTAACCCTAACCCTAACCCTAACCCTAACCCTAACCCTAACCCTAACCCTAACCCTAACCCTATTCTTGGATTGTTCTTGCGGTGTTCATTCACCCTAACCCTAACCCTAACCCTAACCCTAACCCTAACCCTAATCTTGGATTGTTCTTGTGGTGTTCATTCATCCTACCCCTAACCCTAACCCTAACCCTAACCCTAACCCTAACCCTAACCCTAACCCTAACCCTAACCCTAATCTTGGATTGTTCTTGCGGTGTTCATTCATCCTAAACCTAACCCTAACCCTAACCCTAACCCTAACCCTAACCCTAACCCTAACCCTAATCTTGGATTGTTCTTGCGGTGTTCATTCATCCTAAACCTAACCCTAACCCTAACCCTAACCCTAACCCTAAACCTAATCTTGGATTGTTCTTGTAGTGTTCATTCATCCTAACCCTAACCCTAACCCTAACCCTAATCTTGGATTGTTCTTGCGGTGTTCATTCATCCTAAACCTAACCCTTACCCTAACTCTAACCCTAACCCTAACCCTAACCCTAGCCCTAACCCTAACCCTAACCCTAACCCTAACCCTAACCCTAACCCTAACCCTAACCCTAACCCTAACCCTAACCCTAACCCTATTCTTGGATTGTTCTTCCGGTGTTCATTCACTCTAACCCTAAACCTAACCCTAACCTTAACCCTAACCCTAACCCTAACCCTAACCCTAACCCTAACCCTAACCCTCACCCTAACCCTAATCTTGGATTGTTCTTGCGGTCTTCATTCACCCTAACCCTAACCATAACCCTAACCCTAACCCTATCCCTATTCTTGGATTGTTCTTGCGGTGTTCATTCACCCTAACCCTAACCCTAACCCTAACCCTAACCCTAACCCTAACCCTAACCCTAACCCTAACCCTAACCCTAATCTTGGATTGTTCTTGTAGTGTTCATTCATCCTAACCCTAACCCTAACCCTAACCCTAATCTTGGATTGTTCTTGCGGTGTTCATTCATCCTAAACCTAACCCTAACCCTAACCCTAACCCTAACCCTAACCCTAACCCTAACCCTAACCCTAACCCTAACCCTAACCCTATTCTTGGATTGTTCTTGCGGTGTTCATTCACCCTAACCCTAACCCTAACCCTAACCCTAACCCTAACCCTAACCCTAACCCTAACCCTAACCCTAACCCTATTCTTGGATTGTTCTTGCGGTGTTCATTCACCCTAACCCTAACCCTTACCGTAACCCCAACCCTAACCCTAACCCTAATCTTGGATTGTTCTTGTGGTGTTCATTCATCCTAACCCTAACCCTAACCCTAACCCTAACCCTAACCCTAACCCTAACCCTATTCTTGGATTGTTCTTGCGGTGTTCATTCACCCTAACCCTAACCCTAACCCTAACCCTAACCCTAACCCTAACCCTAACCCTAACCCTAACCCTAACCCTAACCCTAACCCTAACCCTAACCCTAACCCTAACCCTAACCCTATTCTTGGATTGTTCTTGCGGTGTTCATTCACCCTAACCCTAACCCTAACCCTAACCCTAACCCTAACCCTAACCCTAACCCTAACCCTAACCCTAATCTTGGATTGTTCTTGCGGTGTTCATTCACCCTAACCCTAACCCTAACCCTAACCCTAACCCTAACCCTAACCCTAACCCTAACCCTAACCCTAACCCTAACCCTATTCTTGGATTGTTCTTGCGGTGTTCATTCACCCTAACCCTAACCCTAACCCTAACCCCAACCCTAACCCCAACCCTAACCCTAACCCTAACCCTAATCTTGGATTGTTCTTGTGGTGTTCATTCATCCTAACCCTAACCCTAACCCTAACCCTAACCCTAACCCTAACCCTAACCCTAACCCTAACCCTAACCCTAACCCTAACCCTATTCTTGGATTGTTCTTGCGGTGTTCATTCACCCTAACCCTAACCCTAACCCTAACCCTCACCCTAACCCTAATCTTGGATTTTTCTTGTGGTGTTCATTCATCCTAACCCTAACCCTAACCCTAACCCTAACCCTAACCCTAACCCTAACCCTATTCTTGGATTGTTCTTGCGGTGTTCATTCACCCTAACCCTAACCCTAACCCTAACACTAACCCTAACCCTAATCTTGGATTGTTCTTGTGGTGTTCATTCATCCTACCCCTAACCCTAACCCTAACCCTAACCCTAACCCTAACCCTAACCCTAACCCTAACCCTAACCATAACCCTAACCCTCACCCTAACCCTAATCTTGGATTGTTCTTGCGGTCTTCATTCACCCTAACCCTAACCATAACCCTAACCCTAACCCTATCCCTATTCTTGGATTGTTCTTGCGGTGTTCATTCACCCTAACCCTAACCCTAACCCTAACCCTAACCCTAACCCTAACCCTAACCCTAACCCTAACCCTAACCCTAACCCTAACCCTAACCCTAACCCTAATCTTGGATTGTTCTTGTAGTGTTCATTCATCCTAACCCTAACCCTAACCCTAACCCTAACCCTAATCTTGGATTGTTCTTGCGGTGTTCATTCATCCTAAACCTAACCCTAACCCTAACCCTAACCCTAACCCTAACCCTAACCCTAACCCTAACCCTAACCCTAACCCTAACCCTAACCCTAACCCTAACCCTAACACTAACAATAACACTAACACTAACACTAACACTAACCCTTATCTTGTATTGTTCTTGCGGTGTTCATTCATCCTAACCCTAACCCTAACCCTAACCCTAACCCTAACCCTAACCCTAACCCTAACCCTAACCCTAACCCTAACCCTAACCCCAACCCCAACCCTAACCCCAACCCTAACCCTAACCCTAACCCTAACCCTAATCTTGGATTGTTCTTGTGGTGTTCATTCATCCTAACCCTAACCCTAACCCTAACCCTAACCCTATCCCTATTCTTGGATTGTTCTTGCGGTGTTCATTCACCCTAACCCTAACCCTAACCCTAACCCTAACCCTAACCCTAACGCTAACCCTAACCCTAACCCTAACCCTAATCTTGGATTGTTCTTGTAGTGTTCATTCATCCTAACCCTAACCCTAACCCTAACCCTAACCCTAATCTTGGATTGTTCTTGCGGTGTTCATTCATCCTAACCCTAACCCTAACCCTAACCCTAACCCTAACCCTAACCCTAACCCTAACCCTAACCCTAACCCTAACCCTAACAATAACACTAACACTAACACTAACACTAACCCTTATCTTGGATTGTTCTTGCGGTGTTCATTCATCCTAACCCTAACCCTAACCCTAACCCTAACCCTAACCCTAACCCTAACCCTAACCCCAACCCTAACCCCAACCCTAACCCTAACCCTAACCCTAACCCTAATCTTGGATTGTTCTTGTGGTGTTCATTCATCCTAACCCTAACCCTAACCCTAACCCTAACCCTAACCCTAACCCTAACCCTAGCCCTAACCCTAACCCTATTCTTGGATTGTTCTTGCGGTGTTCATTCACCCTAACCCTAACCCTAACCCTAACCCTAACCCTAACCCTAACCCTAACTCTAACCCTAACCCTAACCGTAACCCTATCCCTAACCCTAACCCTAACCCTAACCCTAACCCTATTCTTGGATTGTTCTTGCGGTTTTCATTCACCCTAACCCTAACCCTTACCCTAACCCCAACCCTAACCCTAACCCTAATCTTGGATTGTTCTTGTGGTGTTAATTCATCCTAACCCTAACCCTAACCCTAACCCTAACCCTAACCCTATTCTTGGATTGTTCTTGTGGTGTTCATTCATCCTAACCCTAACCCTAACCCTAACCCTAACCCTAACCCTAACCCTAACCCTATTCTTGGATTGTTCTTGCGGTGTTCATTCACCCTAACCCTAACTCTAACCCTCACCCTAACCCTAATTTTGGATTGTTCTTGTGGTGTTCATTCATCCTAACCCTAACCCTAACCCTAACCCTAACCCTAACCCTAACCCTAACCCTAACCCTAACCCTAACCCTAACCCTAACCCTAACCCTAACCCTAATCTTGGATTGTTCTTGCGGTGTTCATTCATCCTAAACCTAACCCTAACCCTAACCCTAACCCTAACCCTAATCTTGGATTGTTCTTGCGGTGTTCATTCACCCTAACCCTAACCGTAACACTAACCCTAACCCTAACCCTAACCCTAACCCTAATCTTGGATTGTTCTTGTAGTGTTCATTCATCCTAACCCTAACCCTAACCCTAACCCTAACCCAAATCTTGGATTGTTCTTGCGGTGTTCATTCATCCTAACCCTAACCCTAACCCTAACCCTAACCCTAACCCTAACCCTAACCCTAACCCTAACCCTAACCCTAACCCTAACCCTAACCCTATTCTTGGATTGTTCTTCCGGTGTTCATTCACTCTAACCCTAACCCTAACCCTAACCCTAACCGTAACCCTAACCCTAACCCTAACCCTAACCCTAACCCTCACCCTAACCCTAATCTTGGATTGTTCTTGCGGTCTTCATTCACCCTAACCCTAACCCTAACCCTAACCCTAACCCTAACCCTATCCCTATTCTTGGATTGTTCTTGCGGTGTTCAATCACCCTAACCCTAACCCTAACCCTAACCCTAACCCTAACCCTAACCCTAACCCTAACCCTAACCCTAACCCTAACCCTAACCCTAATCGTGGATTGTTCTTGTAGTGTTCATTCATCCTAACCCTAACACTAACCCTAACCCTAACCCTAACCCTAATCTTGGATTGTTCTTGCGGTGTTCATTCATCCTAAACCTAACCCTAACCCTAACCCTAACCCTAACCCTAACCCTAACACTAACACTAACACTAACACTAACCCTTATCTTGGATTGTTCTTGCGGTGTTCATTCATCCTAACCCTAACCCTAACCCTAACCCTAACCCTAACCCTAACCCTAACCCTAACCCCAACCCTAACCCCAACCCTAACCCTAACCCTAACCCTAACCCTAACCCTAACCCTAATCTTGGATTGTTCTTGTGGTGTTCATTCATCCTAACCCTAACCCTAACCCTAACCATAACCCTAACCCTAACCCTAACCCGAACCCTAACCCTAACCCTAACCCTAACCCTAACCCTAACCCTATTCATGGATTGTTCTTGCGGTGTTCATTCACCCTAACCCTAACCCTAACCCTAACCCTAACCCTAACCCTAACCCTAACCCTAACCCTATTCTTGGATTGTTCTTGCGGTGTTCATTCACCCTAACCCTAACCCTTACCGTAACCCCAACCCTAACCCTAACCCTAATCTTGGATTGTTCTTGTGGTGTTCATTCATCCTAACCCTAACCCTAACCCTAACCCTAACCCTAACCCTATTCTTGGATTGTTCTTGCGGTGTTCATTCACCCTAACCCTAACCCTAACCCTAACCCTAACCCTAACCCTAACCCTAACCCTAACCCTAACCCTAACCCTAACCCTAACCCTAACCCTAACCCTATTCTTGGATTGTTCTTGCGGTGTTCATTCACCCTAACCCTAACCCTAACCCTCACCCTAACCCTAATTTTGGATTGTTCTTGTGGTGTTCATTCATCCTAACCCTAACCCAAACCCTAACCCTAACCCTAACCCTAACCCTAACCCTAACCCTATTCTTGGATTGTTCTTGCGGTGTTCATTCACCCTAACCCTAACCCTAACCCTAACCCTAACCCTAACCCTAACCCAAACCCTAATCTTGGATTGTTCTTCCGGTGTTCATTCACTCTAACCCTAACCCTAACCCTAACCCTAACAGTAACCCTAACCCTAACCCTAACCCTAACCCTAACCCTAACCCTAACCCTCACCCTAACCCTAATCTTGGATTGTTCTTGCGGTCTTCATTCACCCTAACCCTAACCCTAACCCTAACCCTAACCCTATCCCTATTCTTGGATTGTTCTTGCGGTGTTCATTCACCCTAACCCTAACCCTAACCCTAACCCTAACCCTAACCCTAACCCTAACCCTAACCCTAACCCTAACCCTAACCCTAATCGTGGATTGTTCTTGTAGTGTTCATTCATCCTAACCCTAACACTAACCCTAACCCTAACCCTAACCCTAATCTTGGATTGTTCTTGCGGTGTTCATTCATCCTAAACCTAACCCTAACCCTAACCCTAACCCTAACCCTAACACTAACACTAACACTAACACTAACACTAACCCTTATCTTGGATTGTTCTTGCGGTGTTCATTCATCCTAACCCTAACCCTAACCCTAACCCTAACCCTAACCCTAACCCTAACCCTAACCCTAACCCTAACCCTAACCCTAACCCTAACCCCAACCCTAACCCCAACCCTAACCCTAACCCTAACCCTAACCCTAACCCTAACCCTAACCCTAACCCTAATCTTGGATTGTTCTTGTGGTGTTCATTCATCCTAACCCTAACCCTAACCCTAACCATAACCCTAACCCTAACCCTAACCCGAACCCTAACCCTAACCCTAACCCTAACCCTAACCCTAACCCTATTCATGGATTGTTCTTGCGGTGTTCATTCACCCTAACCCTAACCCTAACCCTAACCCTAACCCTAACCCTAACCCTAACCCTAACCCTAACCCTAACCCTATTCTTGGATTGTTCTTGCGGTGTTCATTCACCCTAACCCTAACCCTTACCGTAACCCCAACCCTAACCCTAACCCTAATCTTGGATTGTTCTTGTGGTGTTCATTCATCCTAACCCTAACCCTAACCCTAACCCTAACCCTAACCCTAACCCTAACCCTAACCCTATTCTTGGATTGTTCTTGCGGTGTTCATTCACCCTAACCCTAACCCTAACCCTAACCCTAACCCTAACCCTAACCCTAACCCTAACCCTAACCCTAACCCTAACCCTATTCTTGGATTGTTCTTGCGGTGTTCATTCACCCTAACCCTAACCCTAACCCTCACCCTAACCCTAATTTTGGATTGTTCTTGTGGTGTTCATTCATCCTAACCCTAACCCTAACCCTAACCCTAACCCTAACCCTAACCCTAACCCTAACCCTAACCCTAACCCTAACCCTAACCCTATTCTTGGATTGTTCTTGCG
>NW_028113111.1:352500-355000 GCF_964234715.1 Podarcis melisellensis | reverse complement strand
CCCTAACCGTAATCTTGGATTGTTCTTGCGTTGTTCATTCATCCTAACCCTAACCCTAACCCTAACTCTAACCCTAATCTTGGATTGTTCTTGTAGTGTTCATTCATCCGAACCCTAACCCTAACCCTAACCCTAACCCTAACCCTAACCCTAACCCTAATCTTGGATTGTTCTTGTGGTGTTCATTCATCCTAACCCTAACCCTAACCCTAACCCTAACCCTAACACTAACCCTAAGCCTAACCCTAACCCTAACCCTAACCCTAACCCTAACACTAACACTAACACTAACCCTTATCTTGGATTGTTCTTGCGGTGTTCATTCATCCTAACCTTAACCCTAACCCTAACCCTAACCCTAACCCTAACCCTAACCCTAACCCTAAACCTAACCCTAACCCTAACCCTAACCCTAACCCTAACCCTAACCCTAACCCTAACCCCAACCCTAACCCTAACCCTAACCCTAACCCTAACACTTACCCTAATCTTGGATTGTTCTTGTGGTGTTCATTCATCCTAACCCTAAACCTAACCCTAACCCTAACCCTAACCCTAACCCTAACCCTAACCCTAACCCTAACCCTAACCCTAACCCTAACCCTATTCTTGGATTGTTCTTGCGGTGTTCATTCACCCTAACCCTAACCCTAACCCTAACCCTAACCCTAACCCTAACCCTAACCCTAACCCTAACCCTAACCCTAACCCTATTCTTGGATTGTTCTTGCGGTGTTCATTCACCCTAACCCTAACCCTAACCCTAACCCTAACCCTATTCTTGGATTGTTCTTGCGGTGTTCATTCACCCTAACCCTAACCCTAACCCTAACCCTACCCCTAACCCTAACCCTAACCCTAACCCTAATCTTGGATTGTTCTTGTGGTGTTCATTCATCCTAACCCTTACCCTAACCCTAACCCTAACCCTAACCCTAACCCTAACCCTAACCCTAACCCTAACCCTAATCTTGGATTGTTCTTGCGGTGTTCATTCACCCTAACCCTAACCCTAACCCTAACCCTAACCCTAATCTTGGATTGTTCTTGTAGTGTTCATTCATCCTAACCCTAACCCTAACCCTAACCCTAACCCTAACCCTAACCCTAACCCTAACCCTAACCCTAACCCTAACCCTAATCTTGGATTGTTCTTGCGGTGTTCATTCATCCTAAACCTAACCCTAACCCTAACCCTAACCCAAACCATAACCCTAACCCTAACCCTAACCCTAACCCTAACCCTAACCCTAACCCTAACCCTAACCCTAACCCTAACCCTTATCTTGGATTGTTCTTGCGGTGTTCATTCATCCTAACCCTAACCCTAACCCTAACCCTAACCCTAACCCTAACCCTAACCCTAACCCTAACCCTAACCCTAATCTTGGATTGTTCTTGTGGTGTTCATTCATCCTAACCCTAACCCTAACCCTAACCCTAACCCTAACCCTAACCCTAACCCTAAACCTAAACCTAACCCTAACCCTAACCCTAACCCTACTCTTGGATTGTTCTTGCGGTGTTCATTCACCCTAACCCTAACCCTAACCCTAACCATAACCCTAACCCTAATCCTAACCCTAACCCTAACCCTAACCCTAACCCTAACCCTAACCCTAACCCTAACCCTAACCCTAACCCTATTCTTGGATTGTTCTTGCGGTGTTCATTCACCCTAACCCTAACCCTAACCCTAACCCTAACCCTAACCCTAACCCTAACCCCAACCCTAATCTTGGATTGTTCTAGCGGTGTTCATTCATCCTAACCCTAACCCTAACCCTAACCCTAATCCTAACCCTAACCCTAACCCTAACCCTAACCCTAACCCTAACCCTAACCCTAACCCTAACCGTAATCTTGGATTGTTCTTGCGTTGTTCATTCACCGTAACCCTAACCCTAACCCTAACTCTAACCCTAATCTTGGATTGTTCTTGTAGTGTTCATTCATCCGAACCCTAACCCTAACCCTAACCCTAACCCTAACCCTAACCCTAATCTTGGATTGTTCTTGTGGTGTTCATTCATCCTAAACCTAACCCTAACCCTAACCCTAACCCTAACCCTAACCCTAACCCTAACCCTAACCCTAACCCTAACCCTAACACTAACACTAACACTAACACTAACTCTTATCTTGGATTGTTCGTGCGGTGTTCATTCATCCTAACCCTAACCCTAACCCTAACCCTAACCCTAACCCTAACCCTAACCCTAACCCTAACCCTAACCCTAACCCTAACCCTAACCCTAACCCTAATCTTGGATTTTTTCTTGCGGTGTTCATTCACCCTAACCCTAACCCTAACCCTAACCCTAATCTTGGATTGTTCTTGTAGTGTTCATTCATCCTAACCCTAACCCTAACCCTAACCCTAACCCTAACCCTAACCCTAACCCAAATCTTGAATTGTTCTTGCGGTGTTCATTCATCCTAACCCTAACCCTAACCCTAACCCTAACCCTAACCCTAACCCTAACCCTAACCCTAACCC
>NW_028113111.1:342500-347500 GCF_964234715.1 Podarcis melisellensis | reverse complement strand
CTAACCCTAACCCTAACCCTAACCCTAACCCTAACCCTAACCCTAACCCTATTCTTGGATTTTTCTTGCGGTGTTCATTCACCCTAACCCTAACCCTAACCCTAACCCTAACCCTAACCCTAACCCTAACCCCAACCCTAATCTTGGATTGTTCTAGCGGTGTTCATTCATCCTAACCCTAACCCTAACCCTAACCCTAATCCTAACCCTAACCCTAACCCTAACCCTAACCCTAACCCTAACCCTAACCCTAACCCTAACCGTAATCTTGGATTGTTCTTGCGTTGTTCATTCATCCTAACCCTAACCCTAACCCTAACTCTAACCCTAATCTTGGATTGTTCTTGTAGTGTTCATTCATCCGAACCCTAACCCTAACCCTAACCCTAACCCTAACCCTAACCCTAACCCTAATCTTGGATTGTTCTTGTGGTGTTCATTCATCCTAACCCTAACCCTAACCCTAACCCTAACCCTAACACTAACCCTAAGCCTAACCCTAACCCTAACCCTAACCCTAACCCTAACACTAACACTAACACTAACCCTTATCTTGGATTGTTCTTGCGGTGTTCATTCATCCTAACCTTAACCCTAACCCTAACCCTAACCCTAACCCTAACCCTAAACCTAACCCTAACCCTAACCCTAACCCTAACCCTAACCCTAACCCTAACCCTAACCCCAACCCTAACCCTAACCCTAACCCTAACCCTAACACTTACCCTAATCTTGGATTGTTCTTGTGGTGTTCATTCATCCTAACCCTAAACCTAACCCTAACCCTAACCCTAACCCTAACCCTAACCCTAACCCTAACCCTAACCCTAACCCTAACCCTATTCTTGGATTGTTCTTGCGGTGTTCATTCACCCTAACCCTAACCCTAACCCTAACCCTAACCCTAACCCTAACCCTAACCCTAACCCTAACCCTAACCCTAACCCTATTCTTGGATTGTTCTTGCGGTGTTCATTCACCCTAACCCTAACCCTAACCCTAACCCTAACCCTAACCCTATTCTTGGATTGTTCTTGCGGTGTTCATTCACCCTAACCCTAACCCTAACCCTAACCCTACCCCTAACCCTAACCCTAACCCTAACCCTAATCTTGGATTGTTCTTGTGGTGTTCATTCATCCTAACCCTTACCCTAACCCTAACCCTAACCCTAACCCTAACCCTAACCCTAACCCTAACCCTAACCCTAACCCTAACCCTAACCCTAATCTTGGATTGTTCTTGCGGTGTTCATTCACCCTAACCCTAACCCTAACCCTAACCCTAACCCTAATCTTGGATTGTTCTTGTAGTGTTCATTCATCCTAACCCTAACCCTAACCCTAACCCTAACCCTAACCCTAACCCTAACCCTAACCCTAACCCTAACCCTAATCTTGGATTGTTCTTGCGGTGTTCATTCATCCTAAACCTAACCCTAACCCTAACCCTAACCCAAACCATAACCCTAACCCTAACCCTAACCCTAACCCTAACCCTAACCCTAACCCTAACCCTAACCCTAACCCTTATCTTGGATTGTTCTTGCGGTGTTCATTCATCCTAACCCTAACCCTAACCCTAACCCTAACCCTAACCCTAACCCTAACCCTAACCCTAACCCTAACCCTAACCCTAATCTTGGATTGTTCTTGTGGTGTTCATTCATCCTAACCCTAACCCTAACCCTAACCCTAACCCTAACCCTAACCCTAACCCTAAACCTAAACCTAACCCTAACCCTAACCCTAACCCTACTCTTGGATTGTTCTTGCGGTGTTCATTCACCCTAACCCTAACCCTAACCCTAACCATAACCCTAACCCTAATCCTAACCCTAACCCTAACCCTAACCCTAACCCTAACCCTAACCCTAACCCTAACCCTAACCCTAACCCTATTCTTGGATTGTTCTTGCGGTGTTCATTCACCCTAACCCTAACCCTAACCCTAACCCTAACCCTAACCCTAACCCTAACCCTAACCCCAACCCTAATCTTGGATTGTTCTAGCGGTGTTCATTCATCCTAACCCTAACCCTAACCCTAACCCTAACCCTAACCCTAACCCTAACCCTAACCCTAACCCTAACCCTAACCCTAACCGTAATCTTGGATTGTTCTTGCGTTGTTCATTCACCGTAACCCTAACCCTAACCCTAACTCTAACCCTAATCTTGGATTGTTCTTGTAGTGTTCATTCATCCGAACCCTAACCCTAACCCTAACCCTAACCCTAACCCTAACCCTAATCTTGGATTGTTCTTGTGGTGTTCATTCATCCTAAACCTAACCCTAACCCTAACCCTAACCCTAACCCTAACCCTAACCCTAACCCTAACCCTAACCCTAACCCTAACCCTAACCCTAACCCTAACCCTAACACTAACACTAACACTAACTCTTATCTTGGATTGTTCGTGCGGTGTTCATTCATCCTAACCCTAACCCTAACCCTAACCCTAACCCTAACCCTAACCCTAACCCTAACCCTAACCCTAACCCTAACCCTAACCCTAATCTTGGATTTTTTCTTGCGGTGTTCATTCACCCTAACCCTAACCCTAACCCTAACCCTAATCTTGGATTGTTCTTGTAGTGTTCATTCATCCTAACCCTAACCCTAACCCTAACCCTAACCCTAACCCTAACCCTAACCCAAATCTTGAATTGTTCTTGCGGTGTTCATTCATCCTAACCCTAACCCTAACCCTAACCCTAACCCTAACCCTAACCCTAACCCTAACCCTAACCCTAACCCTAACCCTATTCTTGGATTGTTCTTGCGGTGTTCATTCACCCTAACCCTAACCCTAACCCTAACCCTAACCCTAACCCTAACCCTAACCCTAACCCTAACCCTAACCCTAACCCTAATCTTGGATTGTTCTTGCGGTGTTCATTCACCCTAACCCTAGCCCTAACCCTAACCCTAACCCTAATCTTGGATTGTTCTTGCGGTGTTCATTCATCCTAACCCTAACCCTAACCCTAACCCTAACCCTAACCCTAACCCTAACCCTAACCCTAACACTAACACTAACACTAACACTAACACTAACCCTTATCTTGGATTGTTCGTGCGGTGTTCATTCATCCTAACCCTAACCCTAACCCTAACCCTAACCCTAACCCTAACCCTAACCCTAACCCTAACCCTAACCCTAATCCTAACCCTAACCCTAACCCTAACCCTAACCCCAACCCTAACCCTAACCCTAACCCTAACCCTAACCCTAACCCTAACCCTAATCATGGATTGTTCTTGTGGTGTTCATTCATCCTAACCCTAACCCTAACCCTAACCCTAACCCTAACCCTAACCCTAACCCTAACCCTAACCCTAACCCTAACCCTAACCCTAATCTTGGATTTTTTCTTGCGGTGTTCATTCACCCTAACCCTAACCCTAACCCTAACCCTAACCCTAATCATGGATTGTTCTTGTAGTGTTCATTCATCCTAACCCTAACCCTAACCCTAACCCTAACCCTAACCCTAACCCTAACCCTAACCCTAACCCTAACCCTAACCCTAACCCTAACCCTAACCCTAACCCAAATCTTGGATTGTTCTTGCGGTGTTCATTCATCCTAACCCTAACCCTAACCCTAACCCTAACCCTAACCCTAACCCTAACCCTAACCCTAACCCTAACCCTAACCCTATTCTTGGATTGTTCTTGCGGTGTTCATTCACCCTAACCCTAACCCTAACCCTAACCCTAACCCTAACCCTAACCCTAACCCTAACCCTAACCCTAACCCTAATCTTGGATTGTTCTTGCGGTGTTCATTCATCCTAACCCTAACCCTAACCCTAACCCTAACCCTAACCCTAACCCTAACCCTAACCCGAACACGAACCCTAACCCTAACCCTAACCCTAACCCTAACCCTAACCCTAACCCTAACCCTATTCTTGGATTGTTCTTGCGGTGTTCATTCACCCTAACCCTAACCCTAACCCTAACCCTAACCCTAATCTTGGATTGTTCTTGCGGTGTTCATTCACCCTAACCCTAACCCTAACCCTAACCCTAACCCTAACCCTAACCCTAACCCTAACCCTAACCCTAACCCTAATCTTGGATTGTTCTTGCGGTGTTCATTCACCCTAACCCTAACCCTCACCCTCACCCTCACCCTAACCCTAACCCTAACCCTAACCCTAACCCTAACCCTAACCCTAACCCTAACCCTAAGCTTGGATTGTTCTTGCGGCGTTCATTCACCCTAACCCTAACCCTAACCCTAACCCTAACCCTAACCCTAACCCTAACCCTAATCTTGGATTGTTCTTGCGGTGTTCATTCATCCTAAACCTAACCCTAACCCTAACCCTAATCTTGGATTGTTCTTGTAGTGTTCATTCATCCTAACCCTAACCCTAACCCTAATCTTGGATTGTTCTTGCGGTGTTCATTCATCCTAACCCTAACCCTAACCCTAACCCTAACCCTAACCCTAACCCTAACCCTAACCCCAACCCTAACCCTAACCCTAATCCTAACCCTAACCCTAACCCTAACAACCCTAACCCTAACCCTAACCCTAACCCTAACCCTATTCTTGGATTGTTCTTGCGGTGTTCATTCACCCTAACCCTAACCCTAACCCTAACCCTAACCCTAACCCTATTCTTGGATTTTTCTTGCGGTGTTCATTCACCCTAACCCTAACCCTAACCCTAACCCTAACCCTAACCCTAACCCTAACCCTAACCCTAACCCTAACCCTAACCCTAATCTTGGATTGTTCTTGTGGTGTTCATTCATCCTAACCCTAACCCTAACCCTAACCCTAACCCTAACCCTAACCCTAACCCTACTCTTGGATTGTTCTTGCGGTGTTCATTCACCCTAACCCTAACCCTAACCCTAACCCTAACCCTAACCCTAACCCTAACCCTAACCCTAACCCTAACCCTAACCCTAACCCTAACCCTAAGCTTGGATTGTTCTTGCGGTGTTCATTCACCCTAACCCTAACCCTAACCCTA
>NW_028113111.1:327500-337500 GCF_964234715.1 Podarcis melisellensis | reverse complement strand
ACCCTATTCTTGGATTGTTCTTGCGGTGTTCATTCACCCTAACCCTAACCCTAACCCTAACCCTAACCCTAACCCTAACCCCAACCCTAATCTTGGATTGTTCTAGCGGTGTTCATTCATCCTAACCCTAACCCTAACCCTAACCCTAACCCTAACCCTAACCCTAACCCTAACCCTAACCCTAACCCTAACCGTAATCTTGGATTGTTCTTGCGTTGTTCATTCACCCTAACCCTAACCCTAACCCTAACTCTAACCCTAATCTTGGATTGTTCTTGTAGTGTTCATTCATCCGAACCCTAACCCTAACCCTAACCCTAACCCTAACCCTAACCCTAACCCTAACCATAACCCTAACCCTAACCCTAATCTTGGATTGTTCTTGTGGTGTTCATTCATCCTAAACCTAACCCTAACCCTAACCCTAACCCTAACCCTAACCCTAACCCTAACCCTAACCCTAACCCTAACACTAACCCTTATCTTGGATTGTTCTTGCGGTGTTCATTCATCCTAACCTTAACCCTAACCCTAACCCTAACCCTAACCCTAACCCTAACCCTAACCCTAACCCTAACCCTAACCCTAACCCTAACCCTAACCCTAACCCTTATCTTGGATTGTTCTTGCGGTGTTCATTCATCCTAACCCTAACCCTAACCCTAACCCTAACCCTAACCCTAACCCTAACCCTAACCCTAACCCTAACCCTAACCCTAACCCTAACCCTAATCTTGGATTGTTCTTGTGGTGTTCATTCATCCTAACCCTAACCCTAACCCTAACCCTAACCCTAACCCTAACCCTACTCTTGGATTGTTCTTGCGGTGTTCATTCACCCTAACCCTAACCCTAACCCTAACCCTAACCCTAATCCTAACCCTAACCCTAACCCTAACCCTAACCCTAACCCTAACCCTAACCCTAACCCTATTCTTGGATTTTTCTTGCGGTGTTCATTCACCCTAACCCTAACCCTAACCCTAACCCTAACCCTAACCCTAACCCTAACCCCAACCCTAATCTTGGATTGTTCTAGCGGTGTTCATTCATCCTAACCCTAACCCTAACCCTAACCCTAATCCTAACCCTAACCCTAACCCTAACCCTAACCCTAACCCTAACCCTAACCCTAACCCTAACCGTAATCTTGGATTGTTCTTGCGTTGTTCATTCATCCTAACCCTAACCCTAACCCTAACTCTAACCCTAATCTTGGATTGTTCTTGTAGTGTTCATTCATCCGAACCCTAACCCTAACCCTAACCCTAACCCTAACCCTAACCCTAACCCTAATCTTGGATTGTTCTTGTGGTGTTCATTCATCCTAACCCTAACCCTAACCCTAACCCTAACCCTAACACTAACCCTAAGCCTAACCCTAACCCTAACCCTAACCCTAACCCTAACACTAACACTAACACTAACCCTTATCTTGGATTGTTCTTGCGGTGTTCATTCATCCTAACCTTAACCCTAACCCTAACCCTAACCCTAACCCTAACCCTAAACCTAACCCTAACCCTAACCCTAACCCTAACCCTAACCCTAACCCTAACCCTAACCCCAACCCTAACCCTAACCCTAACCCTAACCCTAACACTTACCCTAATCTTGGATTGTTCTTGTGGTGTTCATTCATCCTAACCCTAAACCTAACCCTAACCCTAACCCTAACCCTAACCCTAACCCTAACCCTAACCCTAACCCTAACCCTATTCTTGGATTGTTCTTGCGGTGTTCATTCACCCTAACCCTAACCCTAACCCTAACCCTAACCCTAACCCTAACCCTAACCCTAACCCTAACCCTAACCCTAACCCTAACCCTATTCTTGGATTGTTCTTGCGGTGTTCATTCACCCTAACCCTAACCCTAACCCTAACCCTAACCCTAACCCTATTCTTGGATTGTTCTTGCGGTGTTCATTCACCCTAACCCTAACCCTAACCCTAACCCTACCCCTAACCCTAACCCTAACCCTAACCCTAATCTTGGATTGTTCTTGTGGTGTTCATTCATCCTAACCCTTACCCTAACCCTAACCCTAACCCTAACCCTAACCCTAACCCTAACCCTAACCCTAACCCTAACCCTAACCCTAACCCTAACCCTAACCCTAATCTTGGATTGTTCTTGCGGTGTTCATTCACCCTAACCCTAACCCTAACCCTAACCCTAACCCTAATCTTGGATTGTTCTTGTAGTGTTCATTCATCCTAACCCTAACCCTAACCCTAACCCTAACCCTAACCCTAACCCTAACCCTAACCCTAACCCTAACCCTAATCTTGGATTGTTCTTGCGGTGTTCATTCATCCTAAACCTAACCCTAACCCTAACCCTAACCCAAACCATAACCCTAACCCTAACCCTAACCCTAACCCTAACCCTAACCCTAACCCTAACCCTAACCCTAACCCTAACCCTTATCTTGGATTGTTCTTGCGGTGTTCATTCATCCTAACCCTAACCCTAACCCTAACCCTAACCCTAACCCTAACCCTAACCCTAACCCTAACCCTAACCCTAATCTTGGATTGTTCTTGTGGTGTTCATTCATCCTAACCCTAACCCTAACCCTAACCCTAACCCTAACCCTAACCCTAACCCTAAACCTAAACCTAACCCTAACCCTAACCCTAACCCTACTCTTGGATTGTTCTTGCGGTGTTCATTCACCCTAACCCTAACCCTAACCCTAACCATAACCCTAACCCTAATCCTAACCCTAACCCTAACCCTAACCCTAACCCTAACCCTAACCCTAACCCTAACCCTAACCCTAACCCTATTCTTGGATTGTTCTTGCGGTGTTCATTCACCCTAACCCTAACCCTAACCCTAACCCTAACCCTAACCCTAACCCTAACCCCAACCCTAATCTTGGATTGTTCTAGCGGTGTTCATTCATCCTAACCCTAACCCTAACCCTAACCCTAACCCTAACCCTAACCCTAACCCTAACCCTAACCCTAACCCTAACCGTAATCTTGGATTGTTCTTGCGTTGTTCATTCACCGTAACCCTAACCCTAACCCTAACTCTAACCCTAATCTTGGATTGTTCTTGTAGTGTTCATTCATCCGAACCCTAACCCTAACCCTAACCCTAACCCTAACCCTAACCCTAATCTTGGATTGTTCTTGTGGTGTTCATTCATCCTAAACCTAACCCTAACCCTAACCCTAACCCTAACCCTAACCCTAACCCTAACCCTAACCCTAACCCTAACCCTAACCCTAACCCTAACCCTAACCCTAACCCTAACCCTAACACTAACACTAACACTAACTCTTATCTTGGATTGTTCGTGCGGTGTTCATTCATCCTAACCCTAACCCTAACCCTAACCCTAACCCTAACCCTAACCCTAACCCTAACCCTAACCCTAACCCTAACCCTAACCCTAATCTTGGATTTTTTCTTGCGGTGTTCATTCACCCTAACCCTAACCCTAACCCTAACCCTAATCTTGGATTGTTCTTGTAGTGTTCATTCATCCTAACCCTAACCCTAACCCTAACCCTAACCCTAACCCTAACCCTAACCCAAATCTTGAATTGTTCTTGCGGTGTTCATTCATCCTAACCCTAACCCTAACCCTAACCCTAACCCTAACCCTAACCCTAACCCTAACCCTAACCCTAACCCTAACCCTATTCTTGGATTGTTCTTGCGGTGTTCATTCACCCTAACCCTAACCCTAACCCTAACCCTAACCCTAACCCTAACCCTAACCCTAACCCTAACCCTAACCCTAACCCTAATCTTGGATTGTTCTTGCGGTGTTCATTCACCCTAACCCTAGCCCTAACCCTAACCCTAACCCTAATCTTGGATTGTTCTTGCGGTGTTCATTCATCCTAACCCTAACCCTAACCCTAACCCTAACCCTAACCCTAACCCTAACCCTAACCCTAACACTAACACTAACACTAACACTAACACTAACCCTTATCTTGGATTGTTCGTGCGGTGTTCATTCATCCTAACCCTAACCCTAACCCTAACCCTAACCCTAACCCTAACCCTAACCCTAACCCTAACCCTAACCCTAATCCTAACCCTAACCCTAACCCTAACCCTAACCCCAACCCTAACCCTAACCCTAACCCTAACCCTAACCCTAACCCTAACCCTAATCATGGATTGTTCTTGTGGTGTTCATTCATCCTAACCCTAACCCTAACCCTAACCCTAACCCTAACCCTAACCCTAACCCTAACCCTAACCCTAACCCTAACCCTAACCCTAATCTTGGATTTTTTCTTGCGGTGTTCATTCACCCTAACCCTAACCCTAACCCTAACCCTAACCCTAATCATGGATTGTTCTTGTAGTGTTCATTCATCCTAACCCTAACCCTAACCCTAACCCTAACCCTAACCCTAACCCTAACCCTAACCCTAACCCTAACCCTAACCCTAACCCTAACCCTAACCCTAACCCAAATCTTGGATTGTTCTTGCGGTGTTCATTCATCCTAACCCTAACCCTAACCCTAACCCTAACCCTAACCCTAACCCTAACCCTAACCCTAACCCTAACCCTAACCCTATTCTTGGATTGTTCTTGCGGTGTTCATTCACCCTAACCCTAACCCTAACCCTAACCCTAACCCTAACCCTAACCCTAACCCTAACCCTAACCCTAACCCTAATCTTGGATTGTTCTTGCGGTGTTCATTCATCCTAACCCTAACCCTAACCCTAACCCTAACCCTAACCCTAACCCTAACCCTAACCCGAACACGAACCCTAACCCTAACCCTAACCCTAACCCTAACCCTAACCCTAACCCTAACCCTATTCTTGGATTGTTCTTGCGGTGTTCATTCACCCTAACCCTAACCCTAACCCTAACCCTAACCCTAATCTTGGATTGTTCTTGCGGTGTTCATTCACCCTAACCCTAACCCTAACCCTAACCCTAACCCTAACCCTAACCCTAACCCTAACCCTAACCCTAACCCTAATCTTGGATTGTTCTTGCGGTGTTCATTCACCCTAACCCTAACCCTCACCCTCACCCTCACCCTAACCCTAACCCTAACCCTAACCCTAACCCTAACCCTAACCCTAACCCTAACCCTAAGCTTGGATTGTTCTTGCGGCGTTCATTCACCCTAACCCTAACCCTAACCCTAACCCTAACCCTAACCCTAACCCTAACCCTAATCTTGGATTGTTCTTGCGGTGTTCATTCATCCTAAACCTAACCCTAACCCTAACCCTAATCTTGGATTGTTCTTGTAGTGTTCATTCATCCTAACCCTAACCCTAACCCTAATCTTGGATTGTTCTTGCGGTGTTCATTCATCCTAACCCTAACCCTAACCCTAACCCTAACCCTAACCCTAACCCTAACCCTAACCCCAACCCTAACCCTAACCCTAATCCTAACCCTAACCCTAACCCTAACAACCCTAACCCTAACCCTAACCCTAACCCTATTCTTGGATTGTTCTTGCGGTGTTCATTCACCCTAACCCTAACCCTAACCCTAACCCTAACCCTAACCCTATTCTTGGATTTTTCTTGCGGTGTTCATTCACCCTAACCCTAACCCTAACCCTAACCCTAACCCTAACCCTAACCCTAACCCTAACCCTAACCCTAACCCTAACCCTAACCCTAATCTTGGATTGTTCTTGTGGTGTTCATTCATCCTAACCCTAACCCTAACCCTAACCCTAACCCTAACCCTAACCCTAACCCTACTCTTGGATTGTTCTTGCGGTGTTCATTCACCCTAACCCTAACCCTAACCCTAACCCTAACCCTAACCCTAACCCTAACCCTAATCCTAACCCTAACCCTAATCCTAACCCTAATCCTAACCCTAACCCTAACCCTAACAACCCTAACCCTAACCCTAACCCTAACCCTAACCCTAAGCTTGGATTGTTCTTGCGGCGTTCATTCACCCTAACCCTAACCCTAACCCTAACCCTAACCCTAACCCTAACCCTAATCTTGGATTGTTCTTGCGGTGTTCATTCATACTAAACCTAACCCTAACCCTAACCCTAATCTTGGATTGTTCTTGTAGTGTTCATTCATCCTAACCCTAACCCTAACCCTAATCTTGGATTGTTCTTGCGGTGTTCATTCATCCTAACCCTAACCCTAACCCTAACCCTAACCCTAACCCTAACCCTAACCCTAACCCTAACCCCAACCCTAACCCTAACCCTAATCCTAACCCTAACCCTAACCCTAACAACCCTAACCCTAACCCTAACCCTAACCCTAACCCTATTCTTGGATTGTTCTTGCGGTGTTCATTCACCCTAACCCTAACCCTAACCCTAACCCTAACCCTAACCCTAACCCTATTCTTGGATTTTTCTTGCGGTGTTCATTCACCCTAACCCTAACCCTAACCCTAACCCTAACCCTAATCTTGGATTGTTCTTGTGGTGTTCATTCATCCTAACCCTAACCCTAACCCTAACCCTAACCCTAACCCTAACCCTAACCCTAACCCTAACCCTACTCTTGGATTGTTCTTGCGGTGTTCATTCACCCTAACCCTAACCCTAACCCTAACCCTAACCCTAACCCTAACCCTAATCCTAACCCTAACCCTAACCCTAACCCTAACCCTATTCTTGGATTGTTCTTGCGGTGTTCATTCACCCTAACCCTAACCCTAACCCTAACCCTAACTCTAACCCCAACCCTAATCTTGGATTGTTCTAGCGGTGTTCATTCATCCTAACCCTAACCCTAACCCTAACCCTAACCCTAACCCTAACCCTAACCCTAACCCTAACCCTAACCCTAACCCTAATCTTGGATTGTTCTTGCGGTGTTCATTCACCCTAACCCTAACCCTAACCCTAACCCTAACCCTAACCCTAACCCTAACCCTAACCCTAATCTTGGATTGTTCTTGTAGTGTTCATTCATCCGAACCCTAACCCTAACCCTAACCCTAACCCTAACCCTAACCCTAACCCTAACCCTAATCTTGGATTGTTCTTGCGGTGTTCATTCATCCTAAACCTAACCCTAACCCTAACCCTAACCCTAACCCTAACCCTAACCCTAACCCTAACCCTAACCCTAACCCTAACCCTAACACTAACACTAACACTAACACTAACACTAACACTAACCCTTATCTTGGATTGTTCTGGCGGTGTTCATTCATCCTAACCCTAACCCTAACCCTAACCCTAACCCTAACCCTAACCCTAACCCTAACCCTAACCCTAACCCTAACCCTAACCCTAACCCTAATCCTAACCCTAACCCTAACCCTAACCCCAACCCTAACCCTAACCCTAACCCTAACCCTAACCCTAATCATGGATTGTTCTTGTGGTGTTCATTCATCCTAACCCTAACCCTAACCCTAACCCTAACCCTAACCCTAACCCTAACCCTAACCCTAACCCTAACCCTAACCCTAACCCTAATCTTGGATTTTTTCTTGCGGTGTTCATTCACCCTAACCCTAACCCTAACCCTAACCCTAACCCTAATCTTGGATTGTTCTTGTAGTGTTCATTCATCCTAACCCTAACCCTAACCCTAACCCTAACCCTAACCCTAACACTAACCCTAACCCTAACCCTAACCCTAACCCTAATCTTGGATTGTTCTTGCGGTGTTCATTCATCCTAACCCTAACCCTAACCCTAACCCTAACCCTAACCCTAACCCTAACCCTAACCCTAACCCTAACCCTAACCCTAACCCTATTCTTGGATTGTTCTTGCGGTGTTCATTCACCCTAACCCTAACCCTAACCCTAACCCTAACCCTAATCTTGGATTGTTCTTGCGGTGTTCATTCATCCTAACCCTAACCCTAACCCTAACCCTAACCCTAACCCTAACCCTAACCCTAACCCTTATCTTGGATTGTTCTTGCGGTGTTCATTCACCCTAACCCTCACCCTCACCCTCACCCTAACCCTAACCCTAACCCTAACCCTAACCCTAACCCTAAGCTTGGATTGTTCTTGCGGCGTTCATTCACCCTAACCCTAACCCTAACCCTAACCCTAACCCTAACCCTAACCCTAACCCTAACCCTAATCTTGGATTGTTCTTGCGGTGTTCATTCATCCTAAACCTAACCCTAACCCTAACCCTAATCTTGGATTGTTCTTGTAGTGTTCATTCATCCTAACCCTAACCCTAACCCTAACCCTAACCCTAACCCTAATCTTGGATTGTTCTTGCGGTGTTCATTCATCCTAACCCTAACCCTAACCCTAACCCTAACCCTAACCCTAACCCTAACCCTAACCCTAACCCTAACTCTAACCCTAACCCTAACCCTAACCCTTACCCTAACCCTAACCCTTATCTTGGATTGTTCTTGCGGTGTTCATTCATCCTAACCCTAACCCTAACCCTAACCCTAACCCTAACCCTAACCCTAACCCTAACCCTAACCCTAACCCCAACCCTAACCCTAACCCTAATCCTAACCCTAACCCTAACCCTAACAACCCTAACCCTAACCCTAACCCTAACCCTAACCCTATTCTTGGATTGTTCTTGCGGTGTTCATTCACCCTAACCCTAACCCTAACCCTAACCCTAACCCTAACCCTAACCCTAACCCTAACCCTAACCCTAACCCTATTCTTGGATTGTTCTTGCGGTGTTCATTCACCCTAACCCTAACCCTAACCCTAACCCTAACCCTAACCCTAACCCCAACCCTAATCTTGGATTGTTCTTGCGGTGTTCATTCATCCTAACCCTAACCCTAACCCTAACCCTAACCCTAACCCTAACCCTAACCCTAACCCTAATCTTGGATTGTTCTTGTAGTGTTCATTCATCCGAACCCTAACCCTAACCCTAACCCTAACCCTAACCCTAACCCTAACCCTAACCCTAACCCTAATCTTGGATTGTTCTTGCGGTGTTCATTCATCCTAAACCTAACCCTAACCCTAACCCTAACCCTAACCCTAACCCTAACCCTAACACTAACACTAACACTAACACTAACACTAACACTAACCCTTATCTTGGATTGTTCTGGCGGTGTTCATTCATCCTAACCCTAACCCTAACCCTAACCCTAACCCTAACCCTAACCCTAACCCTAACCCTAACCCTAACCCTAACCCTAACCCTAACCCTAATCCTAACCCTAACCCTAACCCTAACCCCAACCCTAACCCTAACCCTAACCCTAACCCTAACCCTAATCATGGATTGTTCTTGTGGTGTTCATTCATCCTAACCCTAACCCTAACCCTAACCCTAACCCTAACCCTAACCCTAACCCTAACCCTAACCCTAACCCTAACCCTAACCCTAATCTTGGATTTTTTCTTGCGGTGTTCATTCACCCTAACCCTAACCCTAACCCTAACCCTAACCCTAATCTTGGATTGTTCTTGTAGTGTTCATTCATCCTAACCCTAACCCTAACCCTAACCCTAACCCTAACCCTAACACTAACCCGAACCCTAACCCTAACCCTAACCCTAATCTTGGATTGTTCTTGCGGTGTTCATTCATCCTAACCCTAACCCTAACCCTAACCCTAACCCTAACCCTAACCCTAACCCTAACCCTAACCCTAACCCTAACCCTAACCCTATTCTTGGATTGTTCTTGCGGTGTTCATTCACCCTAACCCTAACCCTAACCCTAACCCTAATCTTGGATTGTTCTTGCGGTGTTCATTCATCCTAACCCTAACCCTAACCCTAACCCTAACCCTAACCCTAACCCTAACCCTTATCTTGGATTGTTCTTGCGGTGTTCATTCACCCTAACCCTCACCCTCACCCTCACCCTAACCCTAACCCTAACCCTAACCCTAACCCTAACCCTAAGCTTGGATTGTTCTTGCGGCGTTCATTCACCCTAACCCTAACCCTAACCCTAACCCTAACCCTAACCCTAACCCTAACCCTAACCCTAATCTTGGATTGTTCTTGCGGTGTTCATTCATCCTAAACCTAACCCTAACCCTAACCCTAACCCTAACCCTAACCCTAACCCTAACCCTAA
>NW_028113111.1:310000-315000 GCF_964234715.1 Podarcis melisellensis | reverse complement strand
GAAGTTCCGATCACGGTTGATTCAGGAAGCAACGCGGATTTTGTGGGAATGCAATTTGTCAAGCAGCATGGCATAGCGCTCCTGCCTGCAACGACCCCTCTGAACGTGGTCACAGTGGACGGCAGGAAATTGCTGGGAGGGCAAGTTGTGCAGCAGACGCCTCCCATGGTGATGCAGATTGGAAATCATCGGGAAGTCATTAGCTTCAATGTCACCCACCTGTCAGACACACCCATTGTGTTAGGCATGAGTTGGCTGGAGAGACATAGTCCCGCTGTAGTGTGGTACCAGCGGCAGATCACCTTCTGCTCATCGTATTGTGCTCAGCATTGCATCCAACCCAATCAGGAGGAAGGAGCTGAGCAGCAACTGCACCTGGGCATGGTGCAGGCAGTGCCTCACAAGTACGAGGGATTCTTGGAGGTTTTCTGCGAGAAAGAAGCTGACAAGTTGCCGCCTCACAGGCCTTACGACTGTGCGATCGACCTGGTGCCAGGGGCGCAGCTGCCAACTGCAAAGCTGTATTCCATGTCTGAGGACGAGATGCAAGAGCTCAGAGAATTCATAGAGCAGAATCTGAAGCGCGGGTTCATCCGGGAATCCAAGGCAGTGGGAGGCAGTCCTGTTTTCTTTGTGAAGAAAAAAGACACGCCCCAAAAAAGACTCGTGGTGGATTACAGGTTCATAAACAGACTGACTAAGCCCAAGGCCTTTCCCATGCCCAAGATTGACGACCTCCTAGCGACCGTTAGGAAGGGTAAGATCTTCACCAAGTTGGATTTGCGTGGAGCGTACACTCTCATCCGCATCCGGAAGGGCGATGAGTGGAAGACTGCCATGTTCACGCCTCTAGGCACGTATGAATACAGAGTTATGCCGTTTGGTCTCCAAAATGGCAGCCACGTTTTCCAAGCATTTATGCATCACGTGCTGGCGGGACTCCTCTACAAGAAGTGTGTATGTTTTCTCGACGATATCCTGATTTTCTCGGAATCGCCGGAGGCTCACGAGAAGGATGTAAAGGAGGTCCTACAGAGGTTGAAGGAGCACAGGCTGTACGCCAAGTTGGAGAAGTGCCAGTTTGATGTGACGGAGGTGGATTTTCTTGGCTACAAGCTCTCCGACGAGGGGCTGGCCATGGACAGAATCAAGGTCCAAGCGGTGTTGGACTGGAAGAGCCCACGCAATCGGAAGGAGGTCCAAAGATTCATCGGATTTGCCAATTTTTATCGCAAATTCATCAAAGGTTTTGCCAATGAGACGGCAGCAATCACGGACACCCTCAGTTCCAAAAAGAAGAGGTTCGCTTGGACGGAACAGGCAGAGCGCTCTTTTCGGAAGCTTAAAGGCCTCTTCGCCTCCGAGGAACAGCTACTGCACGTGAATCCCGGCAGACCCATGCGAGTGGAAACCGATGCGTCCGACAGAGCGGTTGGAGCCGTCCTTCTGCAGGAGGATCCGCAAGGCAATTGGAGGCCGGGTGCCTTCTACTCCCGGAAGCTCAGCAAGATGGAGCGGAACTACACCATATGGGACAGGGAGCTGTTGGCCATTCATGCAGCTTTCAAAGCGTGGCGGCACTTCCTCATAGGAGCCAAGCACACAGTGCAAGTCCGCACGGATCACAAGAACTTAGAGTATTGGCGAACGGCAAGGCTGCAGACCCAAAGACACATGCGCTGGGCAGAATTCTTTGCAGATTTCGACTTCAAGATAGAATACATCCCGGGGGACTCCAATGTTATAGCAGACGCACTCTCCAGGAAACCGCAATACCTGGAGGAGACGACACCAATTGCAGCGAAGCACATTTTCGCACCGCAGGCGTGGGCGTGCGCGGCTATCGCAGTCGACCTGGACGCGGTGCGACGAGCGTTGCAAGCGGATCAATTTGCACAGTCCAAGATGGAGGAGCTCCACAGCGGGTCGCAAAGAGACGATGAGTTCCAGTTGCGGGACGGACTCTTAACTCGCAAGGGTGCCCTCTACGTGCCTAGCGATGAACTTCGCGCAAAGGTTCTGCAGCAATTGCACGACGCTCCCAGTGCGGGACATTTCGGCAAGGAGAAGACGATAGAACTAGTGGCCAGGGACTTTTGGTGGCCCCAGATGCGGGGAGAGGTGGCGGATTACGTCGCCAGGTGTGACACCTGTCAGAGGTCCAAACCAGTACACCAGAAACCGGCGGGATTGTTGGAACCGCTGGAAACGCCGCAGCAACCGTGGGAGAGGGTAGCACTGGACTTTGTTACTGACCTGCCCAGCGCCAGGGGCAAGACGGCGGTGCTGGTGGTTGTGGACTTGTTCACCAAGATGGCGCACTTCATTCCTTGTGCCAAGGTGGCGACGGCAGAACAGACCGCCAAACTCTTCATCGACCACGTGTTCAGAGTGCATGGACTACCGCAGTCCGTCCTGTCCGACAGGGGGCGCCAATTTGTTTCCAACTTCTGGAAGAAGCTTCTGGGTATCCTGCACGTCAAGATCGACCTAGCGTCGGCGAGACATCCGCAGACCAACGGCCAAGCAGAGAGGGTCAACGCGATCATGCAGCAGTACCTGAGGTGTTACGCCAATCAGCGACCAGCAGCGTGGGTGGACTACCTGCCGATGGCTGAGTTTGCCTACAACAACACGAAGCACGCATCGACCGGGGTGACGCCGTTCTTCGCGAACAATGGCCGTCATCCCAGAACCTTTCCGAGGCTTATAGCACCAGAGGAGGGGGTGCCTCAAGAAGCCGACCAGTTCGCAGCAGAGTTGCAAGAGGTGCACGAGGAGCTGCGGAGACATTTAGAGCTGGCCAAGCAGGCCTATAAGGTGCAGGCGGACAAGCACAGAAGGGCGGGAGAAGACATCCAGGTGGGGGACTGGGTATGGTTAGCAGCCCAAGCTATGCCAGCCAAATCGTTAGCCAAGAAGAAGCTAGGACACAGGCAGCTAGGACCCTACCAAGTTGAGGCTAGGATCAATCCAGTAGCATTTCGCCTGGCCCTTCCGGAAGGCTCCAGAGTGCACCCGGTCTTTCATAGGTCGGTGCTCACTCCCTACAAGGCCCCGCACAGGTTTCAGGAGTCAGTAACAGTACCAGACCCACGCAAAGGGGCACCAAAGAAGGGGGGGTCGCCTAGAGCCGAACCCCTTAACGAGGTCACAGAGATACTGGACTCGAGATGGGGGGAGGAGGGGGTTGAATACTTTCTCGCCAGGGAGGGCACACCAGCCACTGCTAATAGTTGGGTGCCAGGCTACGAGTTAGACGAACCCCTTTTGAAAGAAGAGTTCCATGCACTTTTCCCACATAGACCCATGCCAGCTGAGTACTTTGATGACTGGCTTTTCACACCCACATTGTCAGATAGCACGTTCAGGGGTTTCTCTTCCCCCGAGGGAAGAACACCAGAATCAAGCCCGCCCAGGGGATCGTGCTCGGGGGTGGACACGGAAACCCCTTATTGGTGGGAGGAGCAGCCAGAGGAGGAATGGCGTAAGAGGTGGCTGATAGGTCCTTGGCGGGCAGCACGGGAGGAAGTAGCGATGGAAGCAAAGACTGAGAAGCATTTGGGGGAAGAACCCGAGTTCGAACACACATACACAGAACTGCCAGCAGAGAACATTGACGTAGACGACCTGTATCCTGAGCCTACCCCCGAAGAGCCGCAGTTTCCACAACCGGCCCCCGGCGAGCGGGAGGGGGGAAGGGGGGGCTTCGAGGGGGGGATGGATGTCAGGGTTTCAGGGAGAGAAGAGCAGATGGGGGAGGAGACAGAGAGCGAGGGGGAAGAATCCCAGAGAGATGAGGAGGAGGATGACGATGCCCAAAGGTTCTCCATGAGTCTGACCAGTGAGTCAGAGGATTCCCAAAAGGGGGCTCCCCTGGCCAGACCGAAAGGGGGACAAGGGGGAAACAGTGAGGAGCAGGGGAGAGAAGGGAGAAGCCCCAGTGGGGGTCGGAGGCAGGAGCCGGCTTCTCAGCCGGAACGGAGTGAAGGGGGTGGAGTTACAAGTGTGTCAGAGGGAGCAGAGCAGGAGAGAGACAGGGGAAGGAGATCGGAGCAGGGCGCTCAGCCGGAAGGGGTGGAGAGCAGCACCGAGAGCAGTGTAGCGGTCAAGAGAAAGGTCAGGAGCAACGTACGCGCGCCAAGTTCAAAGGTAGAGGCGCGCGGAAGTGAGGAGAGCCCTGGGGAGGAGCCCGGCCCTAAAGCGAGAAGGAGGGGGGCAGAGGCGTCAGAGGATTCAGCCTCGGGCGAGTCCCGGAGAGGGGGAACTCAGGGGGGCAGAAAGACCCTGCGGAAAAGGAAGGAGAGGAAGAGGTGGTCCAGGGCTAGCCTCTTAAATTGGTGCCGAGGCGGGACAGATTCAGAGGGGACTTCAACGATCTAACGGTACAGATGTAGAGTCACAGAGATGGAGTGTAAATGCAACCATGATCTTCAATAAAGACTTTCTGTAAATAAACCGGATCGGAGTTGGGTCTCTTGTGAGCTGGGACCAAACGGGTGACTCTGACACTAACCCTAACCCTAACCCTAATCTTGGATTGTTCTTGTAGTGTTCATTCATCCTAACCCTAACCCTAACCCTAACCCTAACCCTAACCCTAATCTTGGATTGTTCTTGCGGTGTTCATTCATCCTAAACCTAACCCTAACCCTAACCCTAACCCTAACCCTAACCCTAACCCTAACCCTAACCCTAACCCTAACCCTAACCCTAACTCTAACCCTAACCCTAACCCTAACCCTAACCCTTATCTTGGATTGTTCTTGCGGTGTTCATTCATCCTAACCCTAACCCTAACCCTAACCCTAACCCTAACCCTAACAACCCTAACCCTAACCCTAACCCTAACCCTATTCTTGGATTGTTCTTGCGGTGTACATTCACCCTAACCCTAACCCTAACCCTAACCCTAACCCTAACCCTATTCTTGGATTGTTCTTGCGGTGTTCATTCATCCTAACCCTAACCCTAACCCTAACCCTAACCCTAACCCTAAC
>NW_028113111.1:222500-225000 GCF_964234715.1 Podarcis melisellensis | reverse complement strand
GATTGTTCTTGCGGTGTTCATTCACCCTAACCCTAACCCTAACCCTAACCCTAATCTTGGATTGTTCTTGCGGTGTTCATTCATCCTAACCCTAACCCTAACCCTAACCATAACCCTAACCCTAACCCTAACCCTAACCCTAATCTTGGATTGTTCTTGCGGTGTTCATTCACCCTAACCCTAACCCTAACCCTAACCCTCACCCTAACCCTAACCCTAACCCTAACCCTAACCCTAACCCTAACCCTAACCCTAACCCTAACCCTAACCCTAACCCTAACCCTAACCCTAACCCTAACCCTAACCCTATTCTTGGATTGTTCTTGCGGTGTTCATTCACCCTAACCCTAACCCTAACCCAATTCTTGGATTGTTCTTGCGGTGTTCATTCACCCTAACCCTAACCCTAACCCTAACCCTAACCCTAACCCTAACCCTAACCCTAACCCTAACCCTAATCTTGGATTGTTCTTGTGGTGTTCATTCATCCTAACCCTAACCCTAACCCTAACCCTAACCCTAACCCTAACCCTAACCCTAACCCTAACCCTAACCCTAATCTTGGATTGTTTTTGTAGTGTTCATTCATCCTAACCCTAACCCTAACCCTAACCCTAACCCTAACCCTAACCCTAACCCTAACCCTAACCCTAACCCTAACCCTAATCTTGGATTGTTCTTGCGGTGTTCATTCATCCTAAACCTAACCCTAACCCTAACCCTAACCCTAACCCTAACCCTAACCCTAACCCTAACCCTAACCCTAACCCTAACCCTAACCCTAACCCTAACCCTAACCCTAACCCTAATCTTGGATTGTTCTTGCGGTGTTCATTCATCCTAACCCTAACCCTAACCCTAACCCTAACCCTAACCCTAACCCTAACCCTAACCCTAACCCTAACCCTAACCTTAACCCTAACCCTAACCCTAACCCTAATCTTGGATTGTTCTTGCGGTGTTCATTCACCCTAACCCTAATCCTAACCCTAACCCTAATCTTGGATTATTCTTGTAGTGTTCATTCATCCTAACCCTAACCCTAAGCCTAACCCTAACCATAACCCTAACCCTAACCCTAACCCTAACCCTAATCTTGGATTGTTCTTGCGGTTTTCATTCATCCTAAACCTAACCCTAACCCTAACCCTAACCCTAACCCTAACCCTAACCCTAACCCTAACCCTAACCCTAACCCTAACCCTAACCCTAACCCTTATCTTGGATTGTTCTTGCGGTGTTCATTCATCCTAACCCTAACCCTAACCCTAACCCTAACCCTAACCCTAACCCCAACCCTAACCCTAACCCTAACCCTAACCCTAACCCTAACCCTAACCCTAACCCTAACCCTAATCTTGGATTGTTCTTGTGGTGTTCATTCATCCTAACCCTAACACTAACCCTAACCCTAACCCTAACCCTAACCCTAACCCTAACCCTAACCCTAACCCTAACCCTAACCCTAACCCTAATCCTAACCCTAACCCTAACCCTAACCCTAACCCTAACCCTAACCCTATTCTTGGATTGTTCTTGCGGTGTTCATTCACCCTAACCCTAACCCTAACCCTAACCCTAACCCTAACCCTAACCCTAACCCTAATCTTGGATTGTTCTTGCGGTGTTCATTCACCCTAACCCTAACCCTAACCCTAACCCTAACCCTAACCCTAACCCTAACCCTAACCCTAATCTTGGATTGTTCTTGCGGTGTTCATTCATCCTAAACCTAACCCTAACCCTAACCCTAACCCTAACCCTAACCCTAACCCTAACCCTAACCCTAACCCTAACCCTAACACTAACACTAACACTAACCCTTATCTTGGATTGTTCTTGCGGTGTTCATTCATCCTAACCCTAACCCTAACCCTAACCCTAACCCTAACCCTAACCCTAACCCTAACCCTAATCTTGGATTGTTCTTGCGGTGTTCATTCACCCTAACCCTAACCCTCACCCTAACCCTAACCCTAACCCTAACCCTAACCCTAACCCTAACCCTATTCTTGGATTGTTCTTGCGGTGTTCATTCACCCTAACCCTAACCCTAACCCTATTCTTGGATTGTTCTTGCGGTGTTCATTCACCCTAACCCTAACCCTAACCCTAACCCTAACCCTAACCCTAACCCTAACCCTAATCTTGGATTGTTCTTGTGGTGTTCATTCATCCTAACCCTAACCCTAACCCTAACCCTAACCCTAACCCTAACCCTAACCCTAACCCTAACCCTAACCCTAACCCTAACCCTAATCTTGGATTGTTCTTGTAGTGTTCATTCATCCTAACCCTAACCCTAACCCTAACCCTAACCCTAACCCTAACCCTAACCCTAACCCTAACCCTAATCTTGGATTGTTCTTGCGGTGTTCATTCATCCTAAACCTAACCCTAACCCTAACCCTAACCCTAACCCTAACCCTAACCCTAACCCTAACCCTAACCCTAACCCTAACCCTAACCCTAATCTTGGATTGTTCTTGCGGTGTTCATT
>NW_028113111.1:212500-215000 GCF_964234715.1 Podarcis melisellensis | reverse complement strand
AAAGCTTTGAAGGCAGTGAAATGCTACTCGTGTGGACGTCTAGGCCATATGAAGAGGGAATGCAAATATCCCAGGGCCAAGACAGAGCAGCGCAGCGGAAGCTCATCGCGTGGAAAAGGCCAGAGCAAAGGCAAAGGTCCGGTGTCCAGGACAACGCAGCACAAGGCAATGGTCTCAAGCTACGCTCCAAAGGTTACAAAGGTTGCAGAGGTTGCAGAGGTCCAGAAGACATCTAGATCTTTCTTCGTTGTTGATTCAGCGGCAACGCATCACATGTGCAACGATAAGCGACTGTTCGTGTCTTTTACACCGCAGGAAGGTGCAATTCACCAGGCGGATGACCACACAATCCCCAGTAAAGGCTACGGAACTGTTGTTCTTCACAGTTTGGACTTATCGATACAGGATGTTCTTTATGTGCCGGACGCGAAACATAATCTGCTCAGCGTTGGACAGCTGATTGAGAAGAAAATTGACGTTTCCTTTAAGAACAATAGATGCATCATCACCAAGAAAAATGATTATCAATTGTATGCTGACTTTGTTGGTTGTTTGTTTCTTTTGTATTATGATGATGTTGTGCAGGATGACACTTGTTGCATTGCAGGTTCTAACAAAAGTTTGCATGCAGAATGTATTCACGATTTTCATCGAAAACTTGGTCATTTGCATTTTGAGGCAGTATCTAAAATGCCTGCCTTGGTTGAAGGTATGACTATTAAACCCTGCAGGTACCACATGAAGTGCAAGGCATGCGCAGCAAACAAGGTGAAAATGGCTGCGAAAGGTAAGGTGTCTAGTAGGCAAGCTACAGAACCATACCAAATTATTCATGCTGATTTGGTCGGACCACTAGCGCCCTCTTTGGGTGGAAATAGGTACTTCATGGTTCTTATTGATGCATTTTCCAGGTATATTTTTGTGTACAATCTCAAGCAGAAATCAGAGGCTTTTCCTAGGTTCAAGGAATTCTGTGCTTGGTTGGGAAATGTGCATGGTAAGAAGATAAAGATTCTTTTCACTGACCGGGGGGGAGAATTCACTTCTCAGCAGTTTGAAGCTTTTCTGGCTGAGAAAGGAATTCAACACGATTTGTCTAGTCCTCGCTCGCCATGGCAGAATGGACTTGCGGAACGAGCAAATCAAACATTGCTTCAAGGGTTAAAAACCTTGCTGCATGATGCAAATCTTCCAGAGAGTTATTGGGCCGAAGCTCTCTCATGTTTCACTTACAGTTATAATCGCAGGTTATCTTCAGCGATTGGTTGTACCCCCTATGAGAAGATGTTTGGCAAGAAGCCATACATCAAACACATGAAAATTTTTGGTTCTGACATGTGGGTTCACTCACCACAAAACTCCAAGTTAGACAAGCGTGGATTGCATGGTATCTTTCTAGGTTATCAGAAAGGGTCTTACAGAATAATGATGACTGACTCTAAGGAGATTAAGCTCACAAGAAGTGTTGAGTACAATGCCAAGTGGGGGGAGAATGTGGGAATTTTCCAATGTTATCCTGATGACAGTGATGAGACTGAGGATAGTCAAAAGCAACCGCAACAACCCACACCCACTGATGAAGGTTCTGATTCTGAGTCTGAAACTGAATCAGATGATTCAGAGGATTTCAAGAGTGCGAAAGCCTCTATGCGACCCTCTGAAAGCTCTGATCAAGAATTGGAGGAACCATTGTTCACAATAGGTCGTTTTTCTCCTAAGAAGGAAGAGGAGAGTGTTGAAGACTTAAGGCTAATTCGTAGGTCACAGAGAGCCACAAAAGGCAGACCTCCAAAGAGATTTGCGGATGAGTTTGCTAAGATAGCAGTAACAGCTGTTAAAAACTCCAAGAAGGTTTTTGAACCTTCAAGTTTCCAAGAAATCCAGGATTTGGATTCAAAGGAAGCTGAGCCATGGTTAAATGCCATGAAGGCTGAGCTTGATTCCTTGGAAAGGAACAAAACATGGGACCTAGTTCCAATAGTTCCAGGAATGAAATTGCTTGGAAGCAAATGGGTCTTCAAAGCGAAGACTGATCAAAATGGCAAGATAGTCAGACACAAAGCCAGGTTGGTAGCCAGAGGTTTTGCTCAGGTACCAGGTGAAGACTATCACGAGACCTACTCACCCACAGTGAGGTATGAGAGCATTAGGCTTATGCTCAAGCTAGCTGCAGAGGAAAATCTACACATTAGTCACCATGATGTGAATACAGCTTTTCTGTATGGATCTCTAGGTGAATCACTTTATATGCTTCCACCTGATGGCGTACAGGTAAAACAGGGATTTGTTTGTGCTCTAAAAAAGTCAATTTATGGTCTCAAACAAAGTGCACGGTGTTGGCACACAAAACTCACTGAAGTATTGTTTTCTCTAGGTTTTAAGCAAGGGAAATCTGATCCATGTGTATTTGTTAAAGAGGAGGGGCAAAAGAAACTGTATTGTTTGTTTTATGTTGATGATCTTTTATTCTTTTGGAAAGATGTCACAATGTACAATAACG
>NW_028113111.1:197500-200000 GCF_964234715.1 Podarcis melisellensis | reverse complement strand
GAGGTTGCAGAGGTCCAGAAGACGTCTAGATCTTTCTTCGTTGTTGATTCAGCGGCAACGCATCACATGTGCAACGATAAGCGACTGTTCGTGTCTTTTACACCGCAGGAAGGTGCAATTCACCAGGCGGATGACCACACAATCCCCAGTAAAGGCTACGGAACTGTTGTTCTTCACAGTTTGGACTTATCGATACAGGATGTTCTTTATGTGCCGGACGCGAAACATAATCTGCTCAGCGTTGGACAGCTGATTGAGAAGAAAATTGACGTTTCCTTTAAGAACAATAGATGCATCATCACCAAGAAAAATGATTATCAATTGTATGCTGACTTTGTTGGTTGTTTGTTTCTTTTGTATTATGATGATGTTGTGCAGGATGACACTTGTTGCATTGCAGGTTCTAACAAAAGTTTGCATGCAGAATGTATTCACGATTTTCATCGAAAACTTGGTCATTTGCATTTTGAGGCAGTATCTAAAATGCCTGCCTTGGTTGAAGGTATGACTATTAAACCCTGCAGGTACCACATGAAGTGCAAGGCATGCGCAGCAAACAAGGTGAAAATGGCTGCGAAAGGTAAGGTGTCTAGTAGGCAAGCTACAGAACCATACCAAATTATTCATGCTGATTTGGTCGGACCACTAGCGCCCTCTTTGGGTGGAAATAGGTACTTCATGGTTCTTATTGATGCATTTTCCAGGTATATTTTTGTGTACAAGCAGAAATCAGAGGCTTTTCCTAGGTTCAAGGAATTCTGTGCTTGGTTGGGAAATGTGCATGGTAAGAAGATAAAGATTCTTTTCACTGACCGGGGGGGAGAATTCACTTCTCAGCAGTTTGAAGCTTTTCTGGCTGAGAAAGGAATTCAACACGATTTGTCTAGTCCTCGCTCGCCATGGCAGAATGGACTTGCGGAACGAGCAAATCAAACATTGCTTCAAGGGTTAAAAACCTTGCTGCATGATGCAAATCTTCCAGAGAGTTATTGGGCCGAAGCTCTCTCATGTTTCACTTACAGTTATAATCGCAGGTTATCTTCAGCGATTGGTTGTACCCCCTATGAGAAGATGTTTGGCAAGAAGCCATACATCAAACACATGAAAATTTTTGGTTCTGACATGTGGGTTCACTCACCACAAAACTCCAAGTTAGACAAGCGTGGATTGCATGGTATCTTTCTAGGTTATCAGAAAGGGTCTTACAGAATAATGATGACTGACTCTAAGGAGATTAAGCTCACAAGAAGTGTTGAGTACAATGCCAAGTGGGGGGAGAATGTGGGAATTTTCCAATGTTATCCTGATGACAGTGATGAGACTGAGGATAGTCAAAAGCAACCGCAACAACCCACACCCACTGATGAAGGTTCTGATTCTGAGTCTGAAACTGAATCAGATGATTCAGAGGATTTCAAGAGTGCGAAAGCCTCTATGCGACCCTCTGAAAGCTCTGATCAAGAATTGGAGGAACCATTGTTCACAATAGGTCGTTTTTCTCCTAAGAAGGAAGAGGAGAGTGTTGAAGACTTAAGGCTAATTCGTAGGTCACAGAGAGCCACAAAAGGCAGACCTCCAAAGAGATTTGCGGATGAGTTTGCTAAGATAGCAGTAACAGCTGTTAAAAACTCCAAGAAGGTTTTTGAACCTTCAAGTTTCCAAGAAATCCAGGATTTGGATTCAAAGGAAGCTGAGCCATGGTTAAATGCCATGAAGGCTGAGCTTGATTCCTTGGAAAGGAACAAAACATGGGACCTAGTTCCAATAGTTCCAGGAATGAAATTGCTTGGAAGCAAATGGGTCTTCAAAGCGAAGACTGATCAAAATGGCAAGATAGTCAGACACAAAGCCAGGTTGGTAGCCAGAGGTTTTGCTCAGGTACCAGGTGAAGACTATCACGAGACCTACTCACCCACAGTGAGGTATGAGAGCATTAGGCTTATGCTCAAGCTAGCTGCAGAGGAAAATCTACACATTAGTCACCATGATGTGAATACAGCTTTTCTGTACGGATCTCTAGGTGAATCACTTTATATGCTTCCACCTGATGGCGTACAGGTAAAACAGGGATTTGTTTGTGCTCTAAAAAAGTCAATTTATGGTCTCAAACAAAGTGCACGGTGTTGGCACACAAAACTCACTGAAGTATTGTTTTCTCTAGGTTTTAAGCAAGGGAAATCTGATCCATGTGTATTTGTTAAAGAGGAGGGGCAAAAGAAACTGTATTGTTTGTTTTATGTTGATGATCTTTTATTCTTTTGGAAAGATGTCACAATGTACAATAACGCCCTAGCTCAACTGAAAGAGCACTTTGACATGAAAGATCTTGGTGAGGTAAACAACTACCTATCTCTGGAAATAGAGAGAGATCAAGATGGTAACATTCTAGTACACCAGTCACGGAAAATTGCTGATGTGTTAAGCAAACTAAACCTGATGGATGCTAACCCTGTGGACACACCGATGATAACAGGTTATCAGGTAGATGACACTGAAGAAG
>NW_028113111.1:187500-190000 GCF_964234715.1 Podarcis melisellensis | reverse complement strand
AAAATGTTTTTCTGTAACTTACCAGCTTTGAACTGTAAATAAAGTAGTATAGAGCATGTTGGCTCATACTTCTCATCATTCCGCTGTGCACTGGACACTGCTTATCTCCAACATTTGGTTCCGGGCCCAGAAAAACGCAGTGTTTTGAGAATGGACTTCAGAAGTCGGGCTCCTGGCAAAGGAACAAAGGAGCAAGAAACGAAGTGCCGGCAAAGCATCGGAACAGCGGAACAGCGGCAGAGAGACGGAATGCACGGTATCTGCTCTGCGCGTCAAAATGATTGATGAAGGTATGTGCTACTGCTCCGGGCAGCCTGCCAGCTTCTAATTAATGGCTTTATGGCTGGACTTTGAACTTTTAATAGCCGGTTTTTGCCGTGGCACAGGCAAAAGGCTAAAAGAAAAAGATTTCCTATGCTGGGGGAAATCGAAAGTAACTTTTACAAATGCTGTTGTTTCACAGCAGCTGCAGATGTGACGCAGCAAGAATTAAAGGGCAGTAGAGAAAGCACTTGGGGACTTTCGCTTTAGAACTTGCCTTTGGAATGCAGTTTGAAGCAGCTGCAGATAAGCAAAGCAAATAGACAGAAGAGCGGCACAGGCTCATAGGCAGAGGCTGTTTTGATTTGCCTTTGGATTGAAGCAGCTGTACACAGAAGCAGCTTGATTTAAAGCAGCATAGATGACGCAAGAGGCAAATGCCAAAGTCATGATGGCTAGCTGCAGAAGTCTGGATGAAGCAAGTGGGGAATTTCATACCACTGATCAGCCAAATGCTCAACTCACAGTAGCCTGTGATACTGCCATGATTCAGAATGAAGCAGATCGGCGGGGTGCTGGCTGCATGGGAAATGGGGAGACTTCACAGACGTCATCCCATAGTGCAGTGGAACCACCAGATGGCGCCAAAGCTTTGAAGGCAGTGAAATGCTACTCGTGTGGACGTCTAGGCCATATGAAGAGGGAATGCAAATATCCCAGGGCCAAGACAGAGCAGCGCAGCGGAAGCTCATCGCGTGGAAAAGGCCAGAGCAAAGGCAAAGGTCCGGTGTCCAGGACAACGCAGCACAAGGCAATGGTCTCAAGCTACGCTCCAAAGGTTACAAAGGTTGCAGAGGTTGCAGAGGTCCAGAAGACGTCTAGATCTTTCTTCGTTGTTGATTCAGCGGCAACGCATCACATGTGCAACGATAAGCGACTGTTCGTGTCTTTTACACCGCAGGAAGGTGCAATTCACCAGGCGGATGACCACACAATCCCCAGTAAAGGCTACGGAACTGTTGTTCTTCACAGTTTGGACTTATCGATACAGGATGTTCTTTATGTGCCGGACGCGAAACATAATCTGCTCAGCGTTGGACAGCTGATTGAGAAGAAAATTGATGTTTCCTTTAAGAACAATAGATGCATCATCACCAAGAAAAATGATTATCAATTGTATGCTGACTTTGTTGGTTGTTTGTTTCTTTTGTATTATGATGATGTTGTGCAGGATGACACTTGTTGCATTGCAGGTTCTAACAAAAGTTTGCATGCAGAATGTATTCACGATTTTCATCGAAAACTTGGTCATTTGCATTTTGAGGCAGTATCTAAAATGCCTGCCTTGGTTGAAGGTATGACTATTAAACCCTGCAGGTACCACATGAAGTGCAAGGCATGCGCAGCAAACAAGGTGAAAATGGCTGCGAAAGGTAAGGTGTCTAGTAGGCAAGCTACAGAACCATACCAAATTATTCATGCTGATTTGGTCGGACCACTAGCGCCCTCTTTGGGTGGAAATAGGTACTTCATGGTTCTTATTGATGCATTTTCCAGGTATATTTTTGTGTACAATCTCAAGCAGAAATCAGAGGCTTTTCCTAGGTTCAAGGAATTCTGTGCTTGGTTGGGAAATGTGCATGGTAAGAAGATAAAGATTCTTTTCACTGACCGGGGGGGAGAATTCACTTCTCAGCAGTTTGAAGCTTTTCTGGCTGAGAAAGGAATTCAACACGATTTGTCTAGTCCTCGCTCGCCATGGCAGAATGGACTTGCGGAACGAGCAAATCAAACATTGCTTCAAGGGTTAAAAACCTTGCTGCATGATGCAAATCTTCCAGAGAGTTATTGGGCCGAAGCTCTCTCATGTTTCACTTACAGTTATAATCGCAGGTTATCTTCAGCGATTGGTTGTACCCCCTATGAGAAGATGTTTGGCAAGAAGCCATACATCAAACACATGAAAATTTTTGGTTCTGACATGTGGGTTCACTCACCACAAAACTCCAAGTTAGACAAGCGTGGATTGCATGGTATCTTTCTAGGTTATCAGAAAGGGTCTTACAGAATAATGATGACTGACTCTAAGGAGATTAAGCTCACAAGAAGTGTTGAGTACAATGCCAAGTGGGGGGAGAATGTGGGAATTTTCCAATGTTATCCTGATGACAGTGATGAGACTGAGGATAGTCAAAAGCAACCGCAACAACCCACACCCACTGATGAAGGTTCTGATTCT
>NW_028113111.1:170000-172500 GCF_964234715.1 Podarcis melisellensis | reverse complement strand
ATGGCTGCGAAAGGTAAGGTGTCTAGTAGGCAAGCTACAGAACCATACCAAATTATTCATGCTGATTTGGTCGGACCACTAGCGCCCTCTTTGGGTGGAAATAGGTACTTCATGGTTCTTATTGATGCATTTTCCAGGTATATTTTTGTGTACAATCTCAAGCAGAAATCAGAGGCTTTTCCTAGGTTCAAGGAATTCTGTGCTTGGTTGGGAAATGTGCATGGTAAGAAGATAAAGATTCTTTTCACTGACCGGGGGGGAGAATTCACTTCTCAGCAGTTTGAAGCTTTTCTGGCTGAGAAAGGAATTCAACACGATTTGTCTAGTCCTCGCTCGCCATGGCAGAATGGACTTGCGGAACGAGCAAATCAAACATTGCTTCAAGGGTTAAAAACCTTGCTGCATGATGCAAATCTTCCAGAGAGTTATTGGGCCGAAGCTCTCTCATGTTTCACTTACAGTTATAATCGCAGGTTATCTTCAGCGATTGGTTGTACCCCCTATGAGAAGATGTTTGGCAAGAAGCCATACATCAAACACATGAAAATTTTTGGTTCTGACATGTGGGTTCACTCACCACAAAACTCCAAGTTAGACAAGCGTGGATTGCATGGTATCTTTCTAGGTTATCAGAAAGGGTCTTACAGAATAATGATGACTGACTCTAAGGAGATTAAGCTCACAAGAAGTGTTGAGTACAATGCCAAGTGGGGGGAGAATGTGGGAATTTTCCAATGTTATCCTGATGACAGTGATGAGACTGAGGATAGTCAAAAGCAACCGCAACAACCCACACCCACTGATGAAGGTTCTGATTCTGAGTCTGAAACTGAATCAGATGATTCAGAGGATTTCAAGAGTGCGAAAGCCTCTATGCGACCCTCTGAAAGCTCTGATCAAGAATTGGAGGAACCATTGTTCACAATAGGTCGTTTTTCTCCTAAGAAGGAAGAGGAGAGTGTTGAAGACTTAAGGCTAATTCGTAGGTCACAGAGAGCCACAAAAGGCAGACCTCCAAAGAGATTTGCGGATGAGTTTGCTAAGATAGCAGTAACAGCTGTTAAAAACTCCAAGAAGGTTTTTGAACCTTCAAGTTTCCAAGAAATCCAGGATTTGGATTCAAAGGAAGCTGAGCCATGGTTAAATGCCATGAAGGCTGAGCTTGATTCCTTGGAAAGGAACAAAACATGGGACCTAGTTCCAATAGTTCCAGGAATGAAATTGCTTGGAAGCAAATGGGTCTTCAAAGCGAAGACTGATCAAAATGGCAAGATAGTCAGACACAAAGCCAGGTTGGTAGCCAGAGGTTTTGCTCAGGTACCAGGTGAAGACTATCACGAGACCTACTCACCCACAGTGAGGTATGAGAGCATTAGGCTTATGCTCAAGCTAGCTGCAGAGGAAAATCTACACATTAGTCACCATGATGTGAATACAGCTTTTCTGTACGGATCTCTAGGTGAATCACTTTATATGCTTCCACCTGATGGCGTACAGGTAAAACAGGGATTTGTTTGTGCTCTAAAAAAGTCAATTTATGGTCTCAAACAAAGTGCACGGTGTTGGCACACAAAACTCACTGAAGTATTGTTTTCTCTAGGTTTTAAGCAAGGGAAATCTGATCCATGTGTATTTGTTAAAGAGGAGGGGCAAAAGAAACTGTATTGTTTGTTTTATGTTGATGATCTTTTATTCTTTTGGAAAGATGTCACAATGTACAATAACGCCCTAGCTCAACTGAAAGAGCACTTTGACATGAAAGATCTTGGTGAGGTAAACAACTACCTATCTCTGGAAATAGAGAGAGATCAAGATGGTAACATTCTAGTACACCAGTCACGGAAAATTGCTGATGTGTTAAGCAAACTAAACCTGATGGATGCTAACCCTGTGGACACACCGATGATAACAGGTTATCAGGTAGATGACACTGAAGAAGCATTTTCTGACACTACACTGTACAGAAGTGTGCTAGGCAAGCTAAACTTCATTGCCAGATGTTCAAGACCAGACATTGCTGTTAGCTGTAATTTGCTAAGCAGACAAGTCAACAATCCCACTGTTAAGGATTGGAAAGCTCTGAAACGCATAGCGCGGTATTTGAAAGGCACTATGCATTACAGACTGAGATTTAACAATCAGAAGTCTGGTGGTCTTGAGATATTTGCAGATGCAAGTTTTGGAAGTGACACTACAGACAGGAAAAGTACGTCTGGAGTTTGCTATAAGTACAATCAGGGTCTATTTGATTGGTCATGCAAGAAGCAAACAACAGTTAGTTTAAGTACTTGTGAAGCTGAACTGAATGCACTGTCTTATTCACTTAAAGATTGTGAATGGTTGTTACAATTGTGCAAAGATATGAAAATTCCTGTCAAATGTCCAATCCAGGTTTACCAGGACAACAAAGCATGTTTGACTTTGCTGAATTCTGAAGGTTGCAAGCAAAGCACGAAGCACTTGCAATTGAAGTTGCAACATGCTAGGGAACGTATTCAGA
>NW_028113111.1:160000-162500 GCF_964234715.1 Podarcis melisellensis | reverse complement strand
TCAGCAGTTTGAAGCTTTTCTGGCTGAGAAAGGAATTCAACACGATTTGTCTAGTCCTCGCTCGCCATGGCAGAATGGACTTGCGGAACGAGCAAATCAAACATTGCTTCAAGGGTTAAAAACCTTGCTGCATGATGCAAATCTTCCAGAGAGTTATTGGGCCGAAGCTCTCTCATGTTTCACTTACAGTTATAATCGCAGGTTATCTTCAGCGATTGGTTGTACCCCCTATGAGAAGATGTTTGGCAAGAAGCCATACATCAAACACATGAAAATTTTTGGTTCTGACATGTGGGTTCACTCACCACAAAACTCCAAGTTAGACAAGCGTGGATTGCATGGTATCTTTCTAGGTTATCAGAAAGGGTCTTACAGAATAATGATGACTGACTCTAAGGAGATTAAGCTCACAAGAAGTGTTGAGTACAATGCCAAGTGGGGGGAGAATGTGGGAATTTTCCAATGTTATCCTGATGACAGTGATGAGACTGAGGATAGTCAAAAGCAACCGCAACAACCCACACCCACTGATGAAGGTTCTGATTCTGAGTCTGAAACTGAATCAGATGATTCAGAGGATTTCAAGAGTGCGAAAGCCTCTATGCGACCCTCTGAAAGCTCTGATCAAGAATTGGAGGAACCATTGTTCACAATAGGTCGTTTTTCTCCTAAGAAGGAAGAGGAGAGTGTTGAAGACTTAAGGCTAATTCGTAGGTCACAGAGAGCCACAAAAGGCAGACCTCCAAAGAGATTTGCGGATGAGTTTGCTAAGATAGCAGTAACAGCTGTTAAAAACTCCAAGAAGGTTTTTGAACCTTCAAGTTTCCAAGAAATCCAGGATTTGGATTCAAAGGAAGCTGAGCCATGGTTAAATGCCATGAAGGCTGAGCTTGATTCCTTGGAAAGGAACAAAACATGGGACCTAGTTCCAATAGTTCCAGGAATGAAATTGCTTGGAAGCAAATGGGTCTTCAAAGCGAAGACTGATCAAAATGGCAAGATAGTCAGACACAAAGCCAGGTTGGTAGCCAGAGGTTTTGCTCAGGTACCAGGTGAAGACTATCACGAGACCTACTCACCCACAGTGAGGTATGAGAGCATTAGGCTTATGCTCAAGCTAGCTGCAGAGGAAAATCTACACATTAGTCACCATGATGTGAATACAGCTTTTCTGTACGGATCTCTAGGTGAATCACTTTATATGCTTCCACCTGATGGCGTACAGGTAAAACAGGGATTTGTTTGTGCTCTAAAAAAGTCAATTTATGGTCTCAAACAAAGTGCACGGTGTTGGCACACAAAACTCACTGAAGTATTGTTTTCTCTAGGTTTTAAGCAAGGGAAATCTGATCCATGTGTATTTGTTAAAGAGGAGGGGCAAAAGAAACTGTATTGTTTGTTTTATGTTGATGATCTTTTATTCTTTTGGAAAGATGTCACAATGTACAATAACGCCCTAGCTCAACTGAAAGAGCACTTTGACATGAAAGATCTTGGTGAGGTAAACAACTACCTATCTCTGGAAATAGAGAGAGATCAAGATGGTAACATTCTAGTACACCAGTCACGGAAAATTGCTGATGTGTTAAGCAAACTAAACCTGATGGATGCTAACCCTGTGGACACACCGATGATAACAGGTTATCAGGTAGATGACACTGAAGAAGCATTTTCTGACACTACACTGTACAGAAGTGTGCTAGGCAAGCTAAACTTCATTGCCAGATGTTCAAGACCAGACATTGCTGTTAGCTGTAATTTGCTAAGCAGACAAGTCAACAATCCCACTGTTAAGGATTGGAAAGCTCTGAAACGCATAGCGCGGTATTTGAAAGGCACTATGCATTACAGACTGAGATTTAACAATCAGAAGTCTGGTGGTCTTGAGATATTTGCAGATGCAAGTTTTGGAAGTGACACTACAGACAGGAAAAGTACGTCTGGAGTTTGCTATAAGTACAATCAGGGTCTATTTGATTGGTCATGCAAGAAGCAAACAACAGTTAGTTTAAGTACTTGTGAAGCTGAACTGAATGCACTGTCTTATTCACTTAAAGATTGTGAATGGTTGTTACAATTGTGCAAAGATATGAAAATTCCTGTCAAATGTCCAATCCAGGTTTACCAGGACAACAAAGCATGTTTGACTTTGCTGAATTCTGAAGGTTGTAAGCAAAGCACGAAGCACTTGCAATTGAAGTTGCAACATGCTAGGGAACGTATTCAGAAGGGACTCGTAACGGTGTCCTATATGCCAGGTAATGAAATTCCTGCTGATGTATTGTCCAAGATTGTATCAAGGGATCAACACTGTACCTATGTGCAGAAGTTGGGTTTGTACTGATATTGTACGAACACGCTGCCCAGAGATGTTCACAGAAAGGGGGAGGATGTTGGTTTCTGCTTCCTTCTCTGTGCAGCGAAGTGCTTGTCACGAGACAGGTTGTTTACATTCCACAGACAATGCACTGTTGGGTTCCCACGGGAATAGGAGACTGGA
>NW_028113111.1:132500-135000 GCF_964234715.1 Podarcis melisellensis | reverse complement strand
CGCATCACATGTGCAACGATAAGCGACTGTTCGTGTCTTTTACACCGCAGGAAGGTGCAATTCACCAGGCGGATGACCACACAATCCCCAGTAAAGGCTACGGAACTGTTGTTCTTCACAGTTTGGACTTATCGATACAGGATGTTCTTTATGTGCCGGACGCGAAACATAATCTGCTCAGCGTTGGACAGCTGATTGAGAAGAAAATTGACGTTTCCTTTAAGAACAATAGATGCATCATCACCAAGAAAAATGATTATCAATTGTATGCTGACTTTGTTGGTTGTTTGTTTCTTTTGTATTATGATGATGTTGTGCAGGATGACACTTGTTGCATTGCAGGTTCTAACAAAAGTTTGCATGCAGAATGTATTCACGATTTTCATCGAAAACTTGGTCATTTGCATTTTGAGGCAGTATCTAAAATGCCTGCCTTGGTTGAAGGTATGACTATTAAACCCTGCAGGTACCACATGAAGTGCAAGGCATGCGCAGCAAACAAGGTGAAAATGGCTGCGAAAGGTAAGGTGTCTAGTAGGCAAGCTACAGAACCATACCAAATTATTCATGCTGATTTGGTCGGACCACTAGCGCCCTCTTTGGGTGGAAATAGGTACTTCATGGTTCTTATTGATGCATTTTCCAGGTATATTTTTGTGTACAATCTCAAGCAGAAATCAGAGGCTTTTCCTAGGTTCAAGGAATTCTGTGCTTGGTTGGGAAATGTGCATGGTAAGAAGATAAAGATTCTTTTCACTGACCGGGGGGGAGAATTCACTTCTCAGCAGTTTGAAGCTTTTCTGGCTGAGAAAGGAATTCAACACGATTTGTCTAGTCCTCGCTCGCCATGGCAGAATGGACTTGCGGAACGAGCAAATCAAACATTGCTTCAAGGGTTAAAAACCTTGCTGCATGATGCAAATCTTCCAGAGAGTTATTGGGCCGAAGCTCTCTCATGTTTCACTTACAGTTATAATCGCAGGTTATCTTCAGCGATTGGTTGTACCCCCTATGAGAAGATGTTTGGCAAGAAGCCATACATCAAACACATGAAAATTTTTGGTTCTGACATGTGGGTTCACTCACCACAAAACTCCAAGTTAGACAAGCGTGGATTGCATGGTATCTTTCTAGGTTATCAGAAAGGGTCTTACAGAATAATGATGACTGACTCTAAGGAGATTAAGCTCACAAGAAGTGTTGAGTACAATGCCAAGTGGGGGGAGAATGTGGGAATTTTCCAATGTTATCCTGATGACAGTGATGAGACTGAGGATAGTCAAAAGCAACCGCAACAACCCACACCCACTGATGAAGGTTCTGATTCTGAGTCTGAAACTGAATCAGATGATTCAGAGGATTTCAAGAGTGCGAAAGCCTCTATGCGACCCTCTGAAAGCTCTGATCAAGAATTGGAGGAACCATTGTTCACAATAGGTCGTTTTTCTCCTAAGAAGGAAGAGGAGAGTGTTGAAGACTTAAGGCTAATTCGTAGGTCACAGAGAGCCACAAAAGGCAGACCTCCAAAGAGATTTGCGGATGAGTTTGCTAAGATAGCAGTAACAGCTGTTAAAAACTCCAAGAAGGTTTTTGAACCTTCAAGTTTCCAAGAAATCCAGGATTTGGATTCAAAGGAAGCTGAGCCATGGTTAAATGCCATGAAGGCTGAGCTTGATTCCTTGGAAAGGAACAAAACATGGGACCTAGTTCCAATAGTTCCAGGAATGAAATTGCTTGGAAGCAAATGGGTCTTCAAAGCGAAGACTGATCAAAATGGCAAGATAGTCAGACACAAAGCCAGGTTGGTAGCCAGAGGTTTTGCTCAGGTACCAGGTGAAGACTATCACGAGACCTACTCACCCACAGTGAGGTATGAGAGCATTAGGCTTATGCTCAAGCTAGCTGCAGAGGAAAATCTACACATTAGTCACCATGATGTGAATACAGCTTTTCTGTACGGATCTCTAGGTGAATCACTTTATATGCTTCCACCTGATGGCGTACAGGTAAAACAGGGATTTGTTTGTGCTCTAAAAAAGTCAATTTATGGTCTCAAACAAAGTGCACGGTGTTGGCACACAAAACTCACTGAAGTATTGTTTTCTCTAGGTTTTAAGCAAGGGAAATCTGATCCATGTGTATTTGTTAAAGAGGAGGGGCAAAAGAAACTGTATTGTTTGTTTTATGTTGATGATCTTTTATTCTTTTGGAAAGATGTCACAATGTACAATAACGCCCTAGCTCAACTGAAAGAGCACTTTGACATGAAAGATCTTGGTGAGGTAAACAACTACCTATCTCTGGAAATAGAGAGAGATCAAGATGGTAACATTCTAGTACACCAGTCACGGAAAATTGCTGATGTGTTAAGCAAACTAAACCTGATGGATGCTAACCCTGTGGACACACCGATGATAACAGGTTATCAGGTAGATGACACTGAAGAAGCATTTTCTGACACTACACTGTACAGAAGTGTGCTAGGCAAGCTAAACTTCAT
>NW_028113111.1:67500-77500 GCF_964234715.1 Podarcis melisellensis | reverse complement strand
AACCTTAACCCTAACCCTAACCCTAACCCTAACCCTAACCCTAACCCTAACCCTAACCCTAACCCTAACCCTAACCCTAATCTTGGATTGTTCTTGCGGTGTTCATTCATCCTAAACCTAACCCTAACCCTAACCCTAACCCTAACCCTAACCCTAACCCTAACCCTATTCTTGGATTGTTCTTCCGGTGTTCATTCACTCTAATCCTAACCCTAACCCTAACCCTAACCCTAACCCTAACCCTAACCCCAACCCTAACGCTAACCCTAACCCTAACCCTAACCCTAAACTTGGATTGTTCTTGTGGTGTTCATTCATCCTAACCCTAACCCTAACCCTAACCCTAACCCTATTCTTGGATTGTTCTTGCGGTGTTCATTAACCCTAACCCTAACCCTAACCCTAACCCTAACCCTAACCCTAACCCTAACCCTAACCCTAACCCTAACCCTAACCCTAATCTTGGATTGTTCTTGCGGTTTTCATTCATCCTAAACCTAACCCTAACCCTAACCCTAACCCTAACCCTAACCCTAACCCTAACCCTAACCCTAACCCTAACCCTAACCCTAACCCTAACCCTAACCCTAACCCTAACCCTAACCCTATTCTTGGATTGTTCTTCCGGTGTTCATTCACTCTAACCCTAACCCTAACCCTAACCCTAACCCTAACCCGAACCCGAACCCTAACCCTAACCCTAACCCTAACCCTAACCCTAACCCTAACCCTAACCCTAACCCTATTCTTGGAATGTTCTTCCGGTGTTCATTCACCCTAACCCTAACCCTAACCCTAACCCTAACCCTAACCCTAACCCTAACCCTAACCCTAACCCTAACCCTAACCCTAACCCTAACCCTAATCTTGGATTGTTCTTGTAGTCTTCATTCATCCTAACCCTAACCCTAACCCTAACCCTAACCCTAACCCTAACCCTAACCCTAATCTTGGATTGTTCTTGCGGTGTTCATTCACCCTAACCCTAACCCTAACCCTAACCCTAACCCTAACCCTAACCCTAACCCTAACCCTAACCCTAATCTTGGATTGTTCTTGCGGTGTTCATTCATCCTAAACCTAACCCTAACCCTAACTCTAACCCTAACCCTAACCCTAACCCTAACCCCAACCCTAACGCTAACCCTAACCCTAACCCTAACCCTAAACTTGGATTGTTCTTGTGGTGTTCATTCATCCTAACCCTAACCCTAACCCTAACCCTAACCCTAACCCTAACCCTAACCCTATTCTTGGATTGTTCTTGCGGTGTTCATTAACCCTAACCCTAACCCTAACCCTAACCCTAACCCTAACCCTAACCCTAACCCTAACCCTAATCTTGGATTGTTCTTGCGGTGTTCATTCACCCTAACCCTAACCCTAACCCTAACGCTAACCCTAACCCTAACACTAACACTAACACTAACACTAACCCTTATCTTGGATTGTTCTTGCGGTGTTCATTAACCCTAACCCTAACCCTAACCCAAATCTTGGATTGTTCTTGCGGTGTTCATTCACCCTAACCCTAACCCTAACCCTAACCCTAACCCTAACCCTAACCATAACCCTAACCCTAACCCTAACCCTAATCTTGGATTGTTCTTGTAGTGTTCATTCATCCTAACCCTAACCCTAACCCTAACCCTAACCCTAACCCTAACCCTAACCCTAACCCTAACCCTAACCCTAACCCTAATCTTGGATTGTTCTTGCGGTGTTCATTCATCCTAAACCTAACCCTAACCCTAACCCTAACCCTAACCCTAACCCTAACCCTAACCCTAACCCTAACCCTAACCCTAACCCTATTCTTGGATTGTTCTTCCGATGTTCATTCACTCTAATCCTAACCCTAACCCTAACCCTAACCCTAACCCTAACCCTAACCCTAACCCTAACCCTAACCCTAACCCTAACCCTAACCCTAACCCTAATCTTAGATTGTTCTTGTAGTGTTCATTCATCCTAACCCTAACCCTAACCCTAACCCTAACCCTATTCTTGGATTGTTCTTGCGGTGTTCATTAACCCTAACCCCAACCCTAACCCTAACCCTAACCCTAACCCTAACCCTAACCCTAACCCTAATCTTGGATTGTTCTTGCGGTGTTCATTCACCCTAACCCTAACCCTAACCCTAACCCTAACCCTAACCCTAACCCTATTCTTGGATTGTTCTTCCGCTGTTCATTCACCCTAACCCTAACCCTAACCCTAACCCTAACCCTAACCCTAACCCTAACCCTAACCCTAACCCTAACCCTAACCCTAATCTTGGATTGTTCTTGTAGTGTTCATTCATCCTAACCCTAACCCTAACCCTAACCCTAACCCTAACCCTAACCCTAACCCTAACCCTAATCTTGGATTGTTCTTGCGGTGTTCATTCATCCTAACCCTAACCCTAACCCTAACCCTAACCCTAACCCTAACCCTAACCCTAACCCTAATCTTGGATTGTTCTTGCGGTGTTCATTCATCCTAAACCTAACCCTAACCCTAACTCTAACCCTAACCCTAACCCTAACCCTAACCCTAACCCTAACCCTAACCCTAACCCCAACCCTAACGCTAACCCTAACCCTAACCCTAACCCTAACCCTAAACTTGGATTGTTCTTGTGGTGTTCATTCATCCTAACCCTAACCCTAACCCTAACCCTAACCCTAACCCTATTCTTGGATTGTTCTTGCGGTGTTCATTAACCCTAACCCTAACCCTAACCCTAACCCTAACCCTAACCCTAACCCTAACCCTAACCCTAATCTTGGATTGTTCTTGCGGTGTTCATTCACCCTAACCCTAACCCTAACCCTAACCCTAACCCTAACGCTAACCCTAACCCTAACACTAACACTAACACTAACACTAACCCTTATCTTGGATTGTTCTTGCGGTGTTCATTAACCCTAACCCTAACCCTAACCCAAATCTTGGATTGTTCTTGCGGTGTTCATTCACCCTAACCCTAACCCTAACCCTAACCCTAACCCTAACCCTAACCCTAACCCTAACCATAACCCTAACCCTAACCCTAACCCTAATCTTGGATTGTTCTTGTAGTGTTCATTCATCCTAACCCTAACCCTAACCCTAACCCTAACCTTAACCCTAACCCTAACCCTAACCCTAACCCTAACCCTAACCCTAACCCTAACCCTAATCTTGGATTGTTCTTGCGGTGTTCATTCATCCTAAACCTAACCCTAACCCTAACCCTAACCCTAACCCTAACCCTAACCCTAACCCTAACCCTAACCCTAACCCTATTCTTGGATTGTTCTTCCGATGTTCATTCACTCTAATCCTAACCCTAACCCTAACCCTAACCCTAACCCTAACCCTAACCCTAACCCTAACCCTAACCCTAACCCTAATCTTGGATTGTTCTTGCGGTTTTCATTCATCCTAAACCTAACCCTAACCCTAACCCTAACCCTAACCCTAACCCTAACCCTAACCCTAACCCTAACCCTAACCCTAACCCTATTCTTGGATTGTTCTTCAGGTGTTCATTCACTCTAACCCTAACCCTAACCCTAACCCTAACCCTAACCCTAACCCTAACCCTAACCCGACCCCTAACCCTAACCCTAACCCTAACCCGAACCCTAACCCTAACCCTAACCCTAACCCTAACCCTAACCCTAACCCTAACCCTATTCTTGGATTGTTCTTCCGGTGTTCATTCACCCTAACCCTAATCCTAACCCTAACCCTAACCCTAACCCTAACCCTAACCCTAACCCTAACCCTAACCCTAATCTTGGATTGTTCTTGTAGTGTTCATTCATCCTAACCCTAACCCTAACCCTAACCCTAACCCTAACCCTAACCCTAATCTTGGATTGTTCTTGCGGTGTTCATTCATCCTAACCCTAACCCTAACCCTAACCCTAACCCTAACCCTAACCCTAACCCTAACCCTTACCCTAACCCTAACCCTAATCTTGGATTGTTCTTGCGGTGTTCATTCATCCTAAACCTAACCCTAACCCTAACTCTAACCCTAACCCTAACCCTAACCCTAACCCTAACCCTAACCCTAACACTAACCCTAACCCTAACCCTAACCCTAACCCTAACTCTAACCCTAACCCTAACCCTAACCCTAACCCTATTCTTGGATTGTTCTTCCGGTGTTCATTCACTCTAACCCTAACCCTAACCCTAACCCTAACCCTAACCCTAACCCTAACTCTAACCCTATTCTTGGATTGTTCTTGTAGTGTTCATTCATCCTAACCCTAACCCTAACCCTAACCCTAACCCTAACCCTAACCCTAACCCTAACCCTAACCCTAACCCTAACCCTAACCCTAATCTTGGATTGTTCTTGCGGTGTTCATTCATCCTAACCCTAACCCTAACCCTAACCCTAACCCTAACCCTAACCCTAACCCTAACCCTAACCCTAACCCAAACCCTAACCCTAACCCTAACCCTAACCCTAACCCTAACACTAACACTAACACTAACCCTTATCTTGGATTGTTCTTGCGGTGTTCATTCATCCTAACCCTAACCCTAACCCTAACCCTAACCCTAACTCTAACCCGAACCCTAACCCTAACCCTAACCCTAACCCTAACCCTAACCCTAACCCCAACCCTAACGCTAACCCTAACCCTAACCCTAACCCTAAACTTGGATTGTTCTTGTGGTGTTCATTCATCCTAACCCTAACCCTAACCCTAACCCTAACCCTAACCCTAACCCTAACCCTAACCCTAATCTTGGATTGTTCTTGCGGTGTTCATTCATCCTAACCCTAACCCTAACCCTAACCCTAACCCTAACCCTAACCCTAACCCTAACCCAAACCCTAACCCTAACCCTAACCCTAACCCTAACCCTAACCCTAACACTAACACTAACACTAACCCTTATCTTGGATTGTTCTTGCGGTGTTCATTCATCCTAACCCTAACCCTAACCCTAACCCTAACCCTAACTCTAACCCGAACCCGAACCCTAACCCTAACCCTAACCCTAACCCCAACCCTAACGCTAACCCTAACCCTAACCCTAACCCTAAACTTGGATTGTTCTTGTGGTGTTCATTCATCCTAACCCTAACCCTAACCCTAACCCTATTCTTGGATTGTTCTTGCGGTGTTCATTAACCCTAACCCTAACCCTAACCCTAACCCTAACCCTAACCCTAACCCTAACCCTAACCCTAATCTTGGATTGTTCTTGCGGTGTTCATTCACCCTAACCCTAACCCTAACCCTAACCCTAACCCTAACCCTAACACTAACACTAACACTAACACTAACCCTTATCTTGGATTGTTCTTGCGGTGTTCATTAACCCTAACCCTAACCCTAACCCAAATCTTGGATTGTTCTTGCGGTGTTCATTCACCCTAAACCTAACCCTAACCCTAACCCTAACCCTAACCCTAACCATAACCCTAACCCTAACCCTAACCCTAATCTTGGATTGTTCTTGTAGTGTTCATTCATCCTAACCCTAACCCTAACCCTAACCCTAACCCTAACCCTAACCCTAACCCTAACCCTAACCCTAATCTTGGATTGTTCTTGCGGTGTTCATTCATCCTAACCCTAACCCTAACCCTAACCCTAACCCTAACCCTAACCCTAACCCTAACCCTAACCCTAACCCTATTCTTGGATTGTTCTTCCGGTGTTCATTCACTCTAACCCTAACCCTAACCCTAACCCTAACCCTAACCCTAACCCTAACCCTAACCCTAACCCTAACCCTAACCCTAACCCTAACCCTAACCCTAACCCCAACCCTAACCCTAACCCTAACCCTAACCCTAACCCTAACCCTAACCCTAACCCTAATCTTGGATTGTTCTTGTGGTGTTCATTCATCCTAACCCTAACCCTAACCCTAACCCTAACCCTATTCTTGGATTGTTCTTGCGGTGTTCATTAACCCTAACCCTAACCCTAACCCTAACCCTAACCCCAACCCTAACCCTAACCCTAACCCTAACCCTAACCCTAACCCTAATCTTGGATTGTTCTTGCGGTGTTCATTCACCCTAACCCTAACCCTAACCCTAACCCTAACCCTAACCCTAACCCTAACCCTAAGCCTAAGCCTAACACTAACACTAACACTAACACTAACCCTTATCTTGGATTGTTCTTGCGGTGTTCATTAACCCTAACCCTAACCCTAACCCTAACCCTAACCCTAACCCTAACCCTAACCCTAACCCTAACCCTAACCCTAACCCTAACCCTAATCTTGGATTGTTCTTGTAGTGTTCATTCATCCTAACCCTAACCCTAACCCTAACCCTAACCCTAACCCTAACCCTAACCCTAACCCTAACCCTAACCCTAATCTTGGATTGTTCTTGCGGTGTTCATTCATCCTAAACCTAACCCTAACCCTAACTCTAACCATAACCCTAACCCTAACCCTAACCGTAACCCTAACCCTAACCCTAACCCTAACCCTATTCTTGGATTGTTCTTCCGGTGTTCATTCACTCTAATCCTAACCCTAACCCTAACCCTAACCCTAACCCTAACCCTAACCCTAACCCTAACCCTAACCCTAACCCTAACCCTAACCCTAACCCTAACCCTAATCTTAGATTGTTCTTGTAGTGTTCATTCATCCTAACCCTAACCCTAACCCTAACCCGAACCCTAACCCTAACTCTAACCCGAACCCTAACCCTAACCCTAACCCTAACCCTAACCCTAACCCTAACCCTAACCCCAACCCTAACGCTAACCCTAACCCTAACCCTAACCGTAAACTTGGATTGTTCTTGTGGTGTTCATTCATCCTAACCCTAACCCTAACCCTAACCCTAACCCTATTCTTGGATTGTTCTTGCGGTGTTCATTAACCCTAACCCTAACCCTAACCCTAACCCTAACCCTAACCCTAACCCTAACCCTAATCTTGGATTGTTCTTGCGGTGTTCATTCACCCTAACCCTAACCCTAACCCTAACCCTAACCCTAACACTAACACTAACACTAACCCTTATCTTGGATTGTTCTTGCGGTGTTCATTAACCCTAACCCTAACCCTAACCCTAATCTTGGATTGTTCTTGCGGTGTTCATTCACCCTAACCCTAACCCTAACCCTAACCCTAACCCTAACCATAACCCTAACCCTAACCCTAATCTTGGATTGTTCTTGTAGTGTTCATTCATCCTAACCCTAACCCTAACCCTAACCCTAACCCTAACCCTAACCCTAACCCTAACCCTAATCTTGGATTGTTCTTGCGGTGTTCATTCATCCTAAACCTAACCCTAACCCTAACCCTAACTCTAACCCTAACCCTAACCCTAACCCTAACCCTAACCCTAACCCTAACCGTAACCCTAACCCTAACCCTAACCCTAACCCTAACCCTAACCCTAACCCTATTCTTGGATTGTTCTTCCGGTGTTCATTCACTCTAATCCTAACCCTAACCCTAACCCTAACCCTAACCCTAACCCTAACCCTAACCCTAACCCTAACCCTAACCCCAACCCTAACGCTAACCCTAACCCTAACCCTAACCCTAAACTTGGATTGTTCTTGTGGTGTTCATTCATCCTAACCCTAACCCTAACCCTAACCCTAACCCTAACCCTATTCTTGGATTGTTCTTGCGGTGTTCATTAACCCTAACCCTAACCCTAACCCTAACCCTAACCCTAATCTTGTATTGTTCTTGCGGTGTTCATTCACCCTAACCCTAACCCTAACCCTAACCCTAACCCTAACCCTAACCCTAAGCCTAACCCTAACACTAACACTAACACTAACACTAACCCTTATCTTGGATTGTTCTTGCGGTGTTCATTAACCCTAACCCTAACCCTAACCCTAACCCTAACCCTAACCCTAACCCTAACCCTAACCCTAACCCTAACCCTAACCCTAATCTTGGATTGTTCTTGCGGTGTTCATTCACCCTAACCCTAACCCTAACCCTAACCCTAACCCTAACCCTAACCCTAACCCTAACCCTAATCTTGGATTGTTCTTGTAGTGTTCATTCATCCTAACCCTAACCCTAACCCTAACCCTAACCCTAACCCTAACCCTAACCCTAACCCTAACCCTAATCTTGGATTGTTCTTGCGGTGTTCATTCATCCTAAACCTAACCCTAACCCTAACTCTAACCCTAACCCTAACCCTAGCCCTAACCCTAACCCTAACCCTAACCCTAACCCTAACCCTAACCCTAACCCTAACCCTAACCCTAACCCTAACCGTAACCCTAACCCTAACCCTAACCCTAACCCTAACCCTATTCTTGGATTGTTCTTCCGGTGTTCATTCACTCTAATCCTAACCCTAACCCTAACCCTAACCCTAACCCTAACCCTAACCCTAACCCTAACCCTAACCCTAACCCTAACCCTAACCCTAACCCTAACCCTAACCCTAACCCTAACCCTAATCTTAGATTGTTCTTGTAGTGTTCATTCATCCTAACCCTAACCCTAACCCTAACCCTAACCCTAATCTTGGATTGTTCTTGTGGTGTTCATTCCTCCTAACCCTAACCCTAACCCTAACCCTAACCCTAACCCTAACCCTAACCCTAACCCTAACCCTATTCTTGGATTGTTCTTGCGGTGTTCATTCACCCTAACCCTAACCCTAACCCTAACCCTAACCCTAAACCTAACCCTCATCCTAACCCTAACCCTAACCCTAACCCTAACCCTAACCCTATTCTTGGATTGTTCTTGCGGTGTTCATTCACCCTAACCCTAACCCTAACCCTAACCCTAATCTTGGATTGTTCTTGCGGTGTTCATTCATCCTAACCCTAACCCTAACCCTAACCCTAACCCTAACCCTAACCCTAACCCTAACCCTAACCCTAACCCTAACCCTATTCTTGGATTGTTCTTCCGGTGTTCATTCACTCTAACCCTAACCCTAACCCTAACCCTAACCCTAACCCTAACCCTAACCCTAACCCTATTCTTGGATTGTTCTTGCGGTGTTCATTCACCCTAACCCTAACCCTAACCCTAACCCTAACCCTAACCCTAACCCTAACCCTAACCCTAATCTTGGATTGTTCTTGTAGTGTTCATTCATCCTAACCCTAACTCTAACACTAACCCTAACCCTAACCCTAACCCTAACCGTAACCCTAACCCTAACCCTAACCCTAACCCTATTCTTGGATTGTTCTTCCGGTGTTCATTCACTCTAATCCTAACCCTAACCCTAACCCTAACCCTAACCCTAACCCTAACCCTAACCCTAACCCTAACCCTAATCTTAGATTTTTCTTGTAGTTTTCATTCATCCTAACCCTAACCCTAACCCTAACCCTAACCCTAACCCTAACCCTAACCCTAACTCTAACCCGAACCCTAACCCTAACCCTAACCCTAACCCTAACCCTAACCCTAACCCTAACCCCAACCCTAACGCTAACCCTAACCCTAACCCTAACCGTAAACTTGGATTGTTCTTGTGGTGTTCATTCATCCTAACCCTAACCCTAACCCTAACCCTAACCCTAACCCTAACCCTAACCCTATTCTTGGATTGTTCTTGCGGTGTTCATTAACCCTAACCCTAACCCTAACCCTAACCCTAACCCTAACCCTAACCCTAACCCTAACCCTAACCCTAACCCTAATCTTGGATTGTTCTTGCGGTGTTCATTCACCCTAACCCTAACCCTAACCCTAACCCTAACCCTAACCCTAACCCTAACACTAACACTAACACTAACCCTTATCTTGGATTGTTCTTGCGGTGTTCATTAACCCTAACCCTAACCCTAACCCTAATCTTGGATTGTTCTTGCGGTGTTCATTCACCCTAACCCTAACCCTAACCCTAACCCTAACCCTAACCCTAACCCTAACCCTAACCCTAACCATAACCCTAACCCTAACCCTAACCCTAATCTTGGATTGTTCTTGTAGTGTTCATTCATCCTAACCCTAACCCTAACCCTAACCCTAACCCTAACCCTAACCCTAACCCTAATCTTGGATTGTTCTTGCG
>NW_028113111.1:62500-65000 GCF_964234715.1 Podarcis melisellensis | reverse complement strand
TGTTCTTGCGGTGTTCATTCACCCTAACCCTAACCCTAACCCTAACCCTAACCCTAAACCTAACCCTCATCCTAACCCTAACCCTAACCCTAACCCTAACCCTAACCCTATTCTTGGATTGTTCTTGCGGTGTTCATTCACCCTAACCCTAACCCTAACCCTAACCCTAATCTTGGATTGTTCTTGCGGTGTTCATTCATCCTAACCCTAACCCTAACCCTAACCCTAACCCTAACCCTAACCCTAACCCTAACCCTAACCCTAACCCTAACCCTATTCTTGGATTGTTCTTCCGGTGTTCATTCACTCTAACCCTAACCCTAACCCTAACCCTAACCCTAACCCTAACCCTAACCCTAACCCTAACCCTATTCTTGGATTGTTCTTGCGGTGTTCATTCACCCTAACCCTAACCCTAACCCTAACCCTAACCCTAACCCTAACCCTAACCCTAACCCTAATCTTGGATTGTTCTTGTAGTGTTCATTCATCCTAACCCTAACTCTAACACTAACCCTAACCCTAACCCTAACCGTAACCCTAACCCTAACCCTAACCCTAACCCTATTCTTGGATTGTTCTTCCGGTGTTCATTCACTCTAATCCTAACCCTAACCCTAACCCTAACCCTAACCCTAACCCTAACCCTAACCCTAACCCTAACCCTAACCCTAACCCTAACCCTAACCCTAATCTTAGATTGTTCTTGTAGTTTGCATTCATCCTAACCCTAACCCTAACCCTAACCCTAACCCTAACCCTAACCCTAACCCTAACTCTAACCCGAACCCTAACCCTAACCCTAACCCTAACCCTAACCCTAACCCTAACCCTAACCCTAACCCCAACCCTAACGCTAACCCTAACCCTAACCCTAACCGTAAACTTGGATTGTTCTTGTGGTGTTCATTCATCCTAACCCTAACCCTAACCCTAACCCTAACCCTAACCCTAACCCTAACCCTAACCCTATTCTTGGATTGTTCTTGCGGTGTTCATTAACCCTAACCCTAACCCTAACCCTAACCCTAACCCTAACCCTAACCCTAACCCTAACCCTAACCCTAACCCTAATCTTGGATTGTTCTTGCGGTGTTCATTCACCCTAACCCTAACCCTAACCCTAACCCTAACCCTAACACTAACACTAACACTAACACTAACCCTTATCTTGGATTGTTCTTGCGGTGTTCATTAACCCTAACCCTAACCCTAACCCTAATCTTGGATTGTTCTTGCGGTGTTCATTCACCCTAACCCTAACCCTAACCCTAACCCTAACCCTAACCCTAACCCTAACCCTAACCCTAACCCTAACCATAACCCTAACCCTAACCATAACCCTAACCCTAACCCTAACCCTAATCTTGGATTGTTCTTGTAGTGTTCATTCATCCTAACCCTAACCCTAACCCTAACCCTAACCCTAACCCTAACCCTAACCCTAACCCTAATCTTGGATTGTTCTTGCGGTGTTCATTCATCCTAAACCTAACCCTAACCCTAACCCTAACTCTAACCCTAACCCTAACCCTAACCCTAACCCTAACCCTAACCCTAACCCTAACCCTAACCCTATTCTTGGATTGTTCTTCCGGTGTTCATTCACTCTAATCCTAACCCTAACCCTAACCCTAACCCTAACCCTAACCCTAACCCCAACCCTAACGCTAACCCTAACCCTAACCCTAACCCTAAACTTGGATTGTTCTTGTGGTGTTCATTCATCCTAACCCTAACCCTAACCCTAACCCTAACCCTAACCCTAACCCTAACCCTAACCCTAACCCTATTCTTGGATTGTTCTTGCGGTGTTCATTAACCCTAACCCTAACCCTAACCCTAACCCTAACCCTAACCCTAACCCTAACCCTAATCTTGGATTGTTCTTGCGGTGTTCATTCACCCTAACCCTAACCCTAACCCTAACCCTAACCCTAACCCTAACCCTAAGCCTAACCCTAACACTAACACTAACACTAACCCTTATCTTGGATTGTTCTTGCGGTGTTCATTAACCCTAACCCTAACCCTAACCCTAACCCTAACCGTAACCCTAACCCTAACCCTAACCCTAACCCTAACCCTAACCCTAACCCTAACCCTAACCCTAATCTTGGATTGTTCTTGCGGTGTTCATTCACCCTAACCCTAACCCTAACCCTAACCCTAACCATAACCATAACCCTAACCCTAACCCTAATCTTGGATTGTTCTTGTAGTGTTCATTCATCCTAACCCTAACCCTAACCCTAACCCTAACCCTAACCCTAACCCTAACCCTAACCCTAACCCTAACCCTAACCCTAATCTTGGATTGTTCTTGCGGTGTTCATTCATCCTAAACCTAACCCTAACCCTAACTCTAACCCTAACCCTAACCCTAACCCTAACCCTAACCCTAACCCTAACCCTAACCGTAACCCTAACCCTAACCCTAACCCTATTCTTGGATTGTTCTTCCGGTGTTCATTCACTCTAATCCTAACCCTAACCCTGA
>NW_028113111.1:32500-60000 GCF_964234715.1 Podarcis melisellensis | reverse complement strand
AACCCTAACCCTAACCCTAACCCTAACCCTAACCCTAACCCTAACCCTAACCCTAACCCTAACCCTAACCCTAACCCTAACCCTAACCCTATTCTTGGATTGTTCTTCCGGTGTTCATTCACTCTAACCCTAACCCTAACCCTAACCCTAACCCTAACCCTAACCCTAACCCTAACCCTAACCCTATTATTGGATTGTTCTTGCGGTGTTCATTCACCCTAACCCTAACCCTAACCCTAACCCTAACCCTAACCCTAACCCTAACCCTAACCCTAATCTTGGATTGTTCTTGTAGTGTTCATTCATCCTAACCCTAACCCTAACCCTAACCCTAATCTTGGATTGTTCTTGCGGTGTTCATTCATCCTAACCCTAACCCTAACCCTAACCCTAACCCTAACCCTAACCCTAACCCTAACCCTAACTCTAACCCTAACCATAACCCTAACCCTAACCCTATTCTTGGATTGTTCTTCCGGTGTTCATTCACTCTAACCCTAACCCTAACCCTAACCCTAACCCTAACCCTAACCCTATTCTTGGATTGTTCTTGCGGTGTTCATTCATCCTAACCCTAACCCTAACCCTAACCCTAACCCTAATCTTGGATTGTTCTTGCGGTGTTCATTCATCCTAACCCTAACCCTAACCCTAACCCTAACCCTAACCCTAACCCTAACCCTAACCCTAACCCCAAACCCTAACCCTTACCCTAACCCTAACTCTAACCCTAACCCTAACCCTAACCCTAACCCTATTCTTGGATTGTTCTTCCGGTGTTCATTCACTCTAACCCTAACCCTAACCCTAACCCTAACCCTAACCCTATTCTTGGATTGTTCTTGCGGTGTTCATTCACCCTAACCCTAACCCTAACCCTAACCCTAACCCTAATCTTGGATTGTTCTTCCGGTGTTCATTCACTCTAACCCTAACCCTAACCCTAACCCTAACCCTAACCCTAACACTAACCCTATCCCTAACCATAACCCTAATCTTGGATTGTTCTTGCGGTGTTCATTCATCCTAACCCTAACCCTAACCCTAACCCTAACCCTAACCCTAACCCTAACCCTAACCCTAACCCTAACCCTAACCCTAACCCTAACCCTAATCTTGGATTGTTCTTGCGGTGTTCATTCACCCTAACCCTAACCCTAACCCTAACCCTAACCATAACCATAACCCTAACCCTAACCCTAATCTTGGATTGTTCTTGTAGTGTTCATTCATCCAAACCCTAACCCTAATCCTAACCCTAACCCTAACCCTAACCCTATTCTTGGATTGTTCTTCCGGTGTTCATTCACTCTAACCCTAACCCTAACCCTAACCCTAACCCTAACCCTAACCCTAACCCTAACCCTAACCCTATTATTGGATTGTTCTTCCGGTGTTCATTCACCCTAACCCTAACCCTAACCCTAACCCTAACCCTAACCCTAACCCTAACCCTAACCCTAACCCTAACCCTAACCCTAATCTTGGATTGTTCTTGTAGTGTTCATTCATCCTAACCCTAACCCTAACCCTAACCCTAACCCTAACCCTAACCCTAATCTTGGATTGTTCTTGCGGTGTTCATTCATCCTAACCCTAACCCTAACCCTAACCCTAACCCTAACCCTAACCCTAACCCTAACCCTAACCCTAACTCTAACCCTTACCCTAACCCTAACCCTAACCCTATTCTTGGATTGTTCTTCCGGTGTTCATTCACTCTAACCCTAACCCTAACCCTAACCCTAACCCTAACCCTAACCCTAACCCTAACCCTAACCCTATTCTTGGATTGTTCTTGCGGTGTTCATTCATCCTAACCCTAACCCTAACCCTAACCCTAACCCTATCCCTAATCTTGGATTGTTCTTGCGGTGTTCATTCATCCTAACCCTAACCCTAACCCTAACCCTAACCCTAACCCTAACCCTAACCCTAACCCTAACTCTAACCCTAACCCTAACCCTAACCCTAATCTTGGATTGTTCTTGCGGTGTTCATTCATCCTAACCCTAACCCTAACCCTAACCCTAACCCTAACCCTAACGCTAACCCTAACCCTAATCTTGGATTGTTCTTGCGGTGTTCATTCACCCTAACCCTAACCCTAACCCTAACCCTAACCCTATTCTTGGATTGTTCTTCCGGTGTTCATTCACTCTAACCCTAACCCTAACCCTAACCCTAACCCTAACCCTAACCCTAACCCTAACTAACCCTAACCCTATTCTTGGATTGTTCTTGCGGTGTTCATTCATCCTAACCCTAACCCTAACCCTAACCCTAACCCTAACCCTAACCCTAATCTTGGATTGTTCTTGCGGTGTTCATTCATCCTAACCCTAACCCTAACCCTAACCCTAACCCTAACCCTAACCCTAACCCTAACCCCAAACCCTAACCCTTACCCTAACCCTAACTCTAACCCTAACCCTAACCCTAACCCTATTCTTGGATTGTTCTTCCGGTGTTCATTCACTCTAACCCTAACCCTAACCCTAACCCTAACCCTAACCCTAATCTTGGATTGTTCTTGCGGTGTTCATTCATCCTAACCCTAACCCTAACCCTAACCCTAACCCTAACCCTAACCCTAACCCTAACCCTAACCCCAACCCTAATCTTGGATTGTTCTTGTAGTGTTCATTCATCCTAACCCTAACCCTAACCCTAACCCTAACCCTAACCCTAACCCTATCCCTAATCTTGGATTGTTCTTGCGGTGTTCATTCATCCTAAACCTAACCCTAACCCTAACTCTAACCCTAACCGTAACCCTAACCGTAACCCTAACCCTAACCCTATTCTTGGATTGTTCTTCCGGTGTTCATTCACTCTAACCCTAACCCTAACCCTAACCCTAACCCTAACCCTAACCCTAACCCTAACCCTAACCCTAACCCTAACCCTAACCCTAACCCTAATCTTAGATTGTTCTTGTAGTGTTCATTCATCCTAACCCTAACCCTAACCCTAACCCTAACCCTAACCCTAACCCTAACCCTAACCCTAACCCTAACCCTAACCCTAACCCTAATCTTGGATTGTTCTTGCGGTGTTCATTCACCCTAACCCTAACCCTAACCCTAACCCTAACCCTAACCCTAACCATAACCATAACCCTAACCCTAACCCTAATCTTGGATTGTTCTTGTAGTGTTCATTCATCCAAACCCTAACCCTAATCCTAACCCTAACCCTAACCCTAACCCTAATCTTGGATTGTTCTTGCGGTTTTCATTCATCCTAAACCTAACCCTAACCCTAACCCTAACTCTAACCCTAACCCTAACCCTAACCCTAACCCTAACCCTAACCCTAACCCTAACCCTAACCCTATTCTTGGATTGTTCTTCCGGTGTTCATTCACTCTAACCCTAACCCTAACCCTAACCCTAACCCTAACCCTAACCCTAACCCTAACCCTAACCCTAACCCTAACCCTAACCCTAACCCTAACCCTAACCCTATTATTGGATTGTTCTTGCGGTGTTCATTCACCCTAACCCTAACCCTAACCCTAACCCTAACCCTAACCCTAACCCTAACCCTAACCCTAACCCTAACCCTAATCTTGGATTGTTCTTGTAGTGTTCATTCATCCTAACCCTAACCCTAACCCTAACCCTAACCCTAACCCTAACCCTAACCCTAACCCTAATCTTGGATTGTTCTTGCGGTGTTCATTCATCCTAACCCTAACCCTAACCCTAACCCTAACCCTAACCCTAACCCTAACCCTAACCCTAACCCTAACCCTAACCCTAACCCTAACCCTATTCTTGGATTGTTCTTCCGGTGTTCATTCACTCTAACCCTAACCCTAACCCTAACCCTAACCCTAACCCTAACCCTAACCCTAACCCTATTCTTGGATTGTTCTTGCGGTGTTCATTCATCCTAACCCTAACCCTAACCCTAACCCTAACCCTATCCCTAATCTTGGATTGTTCTTGCGGTGTTCATTCATCCTAACCCTAACCATAACCCTAACCCTAACCCTAACCCTAACCCTAACCCTAACCCTAACCCTAACTCTAACCCGAACCCTAACCCTAACCCTAACCCTAACCCTAACCCTAACCCTAACCCCAACCCTAACCCTAACCCTAACCCTAAACTTGGATTGTTCTTGTGGTGTTCATTCATCCTAACCCTAACCCTAACCCTAACCCTATTCTTGGATTGTTCTTGCGGTGTTCATTAACCCTAACCCTAACCCTAACCCTAACCCTAACCCTAACCCTAACCCTAACCCTAATCTTGGATTGTTCTTGCGGTGTTCATTCACCCTAACCCTAACCCTAACCCTAACCCTAAGCCTAAGCCTAACCCTAACACTAACCCTAACACTAACCCTTATCTTGGATTGTTCTTGCGGTGTTCATTAACCCTAACCCTAACCCTAACCCTAACCCTAACCCTAAGCCTAACCCTAACCCTAACCCTAACCCTAACCCTAACCCTAACCCTAACCCTAACCCTAACCCTAATCTTGGATTGTTCTTGCGGTGTTCATTCACCCTAACCCTAACCCTAACCCTAACCCTAACCCTAACCCTAACCCTAACCCTAACTCTAACCCTAACCCTAACCCTAACCCTAACCCTAACCCTATTCTTGGATTGTTCTTCCGGTGTTCATTCACTCTAACCCTAACCCTAACCCTAACCCTAACCCTAACCCTAACCCTAACCCTAACCCTAACCCTATTCTTGGATTGTTCTTGCGGTGTTCATTCATCCTAACCCTAACCCTAACCCTAACCCTAACCCTATCCCTAATCTTGGATTGTTCTTGCGGTGTTCATTCATCCTAACCCTAACCATAACCCTAACCCTAACCCTAACCCTAACCCTAACCCTAACTCTAACTCTAACCCGAACCCTAACCCTAACCCTAACCCTAACCCTAACCCCAACCCTAACCCTAACCCTAACCCTAAACTTGGATTGTTCTTGTGGTGTTCATTCATCCTAACCCTAACCCTAACCCTAACCCTATTCTTGGATTGTTCTTGCGGTGTTCATTAACCCTAACCCTAACCCTAACCCTAACCCTAACCCTAACCCTAACCCTAACCCTAACCCTAACCCTAATCTTGGATTGTTCTTGCGGTGTTCATTCACCCTAACCCTAACCCTAACCCTAACCCTAACCCTAAGCCTAACCCTAACACTAACACTAACACTAACCCTTATCTTGGATTGTTCTTGCGGTGTTCATTAACCCTAACCCTAACCCTAACCCTAACCCTAACCCTAACCCTAAGCCTAACCCTAACCCTAACCCTAACCCTAACCCTAACCCTAATCTTGGATTGTTCTTGCGGTGTTCATTCACCCTAACCCTAACCCTAACCCTAACCCTAACCCTAACCCTAACCCTAACCCTAACCCTAACCCTAACCCTAATCTTGGATTGTTCTTGTAGTGTTCATTCATCCTAACCCTAACCCTAACCCTAACCGTAACCCTAACCCTAACCCTAACCCTAACCCTAACCCTAACCCTAACCCTAATCTTGGATTGTTCTTGCGGTGTTCATTCATCCTAAACCTAACCCTAACCCTAACTCTAACCCTAACCCTAACCCTAACCCTAACCCTAACCCTAACCCTAACCCTAACCCTAACCCTAACCCTAACCCTAACCCTAACCCTAACCCTATTCTTGGATTGTTCTTCCGGTGTTCATTCACTCTAACCCTAACCCTAACCCTAACCCTAACCCTAACCCTAACCCTAACCCTAACCCTAACCCTAACCCTAACCCTAACCCTATTATTGGATTGTTCTTGCGGTGTTCATTCACCCTAACCCTAACCCTAACCCTAACCCTAACCCTAACCCTAACCCTAATCTTGGATTGTTCTTGTAGTGTTCATTCATCCTAACCCTAACCCTAACCCTAACCCTAACCCTAACCCTAACCCTAACCCTAATCTTGGATTGTTCTTGCGGTGTTCATTCATCCTAACCCTAACCCTAACCCTAACCCTAACCCTAACCCTAACCCTAACCCTAACCCTAACCCTAACTCTAACCCTAACCCTAACCCTAACTCTAACCCTAACCCTAACCCTAACCCTAACCCTATTCTTGGATTGTTCTTCCGGTGTTCATTCACTCTAACCCTAACCCTAACCCTAACCCTAACCCTAACCCTAACCCTAACCCTAACCCTATTCTTGGATTGTTCTTGCGGTGTTCATTCATCCTAACCCTAACCCTAACCCTAACCCTAACCCTAACCCTAATCTTGGATTGTTCTTGCGGTGTTCATTCATCCTAACCCTAACCATAACCCTAACCCTAACCCTAACCCTAACCCTAACCCTAACCCTAACCCTAACCCTAACCCTAACCCCAAACCCTAACCCTTACCCTAACCCTAACCCTAACCCCAAACCCTAACCCTTACCCTAACCCTAACTCTAACCCTAACCCTAACCCTAACCCTAACCCTATTCTTGGATTGTTCTTCCGGTGTTCATTCATTCTAACCCTAACCCTAACCCTAACCCTAACCCTAACCCTATTCTTGGATTGTTCTTGCGGTGTTCATTCACCCTAACCCTAACCCTAACCCTAACCCTAACCCTAACCCTAACCCTAATCTTGGATTGTTCTTGTAGTGTTCATTCATCCTAACCCTAACCCTAACCCTAACCCTAACCCTAACCCTAACCCTAACCCTAACCCTAACCCTAATCTTGGATTGTTCTTGCGGTGTTCATTCATCCTAACCCTAACCCCAACCCTAACCCTAACCCTAATCCTAACCCTAACCCTAACCCTAACCCTAACCCTAACCCTAACCCTAACCCTAACCCTAACCCTAACCCTAACCCTAACCCTAACCCTAATCCTAACCCTAATCTTGGATTGTTCTTGTAGTGTTCATTCATCCTAACCCTAACCCTAACCCTAACCCTAACCCTAACCCTAACCCTAACCCTAACCCTAACCCTAATCTTAGATTGTTCTTGTAGTGTTCATTCATCCTAACCCTAACCCTAACCCTAACCCTAACCCTAACCCTAACCCTAACCCTAACCCTAACCCTAATCTTGGATTGTTCATGCGGTGTTCATTCACCCTAACCCTAACCCTAACCCTAACCCTAACCATAACCATAACCCTAACCCTAACCCTAACCCTAATCTTGGATTGTTCTTGTAGTGTTCATTCATCCAAACCCTAACCCTAATCCTAACCCTAACCCTAACCCTAACCCTAATCTTGGATTGTTCTTGCGGTTTTCATTCATCCTAAACCTAACCCTAACCCTAACCCTAACTCTAACCCTAACCCTAACCCTAACCCTAACCCTAACCCTAACCCTAACCCTAACCCTAACCCTAACCCTATTCTTGGATTGTTCTTCCGGTGTTCATTCACTCTAACCCTAACCCTAACCCTAACCCTAACCCTAACCCTAACCCTAACCCTAACCCTAACCCTAACCCTAACCCTAACCCTAACCCTATTATTGGATTGTTCTTGCGGTGTTCATTCACCCTAACCCTAACCCTAACCCTAACCCTAACCCTAACCCTAACCCTAACCCTAACCCTAACCCTAATCTTGGATTGTTCTTGTAGTGTTCATTCATCCTAACCCTAACCCTAACCCTAACCCTAACCCTAACCCTAACCCTAACCCTAACCCTAATCTTGGATTGTTCTTGCGGTGTTCATTCATCCTAACCCTAACCCTAACCCTAACCCTAACCCTAACCCTAACCCTAACCCTAACCCTAACCCTAACCCTAACTCTAACCCTAACCCTAACCCTAACCCTAACCCTATTCTTGGATTGTTCTTCCGGTGTTCATTCACTCTAACCCTAACCCTAACCCTAACCCTAACCCTAACCCTAACCCTAACCCTAACCCTAACCCTAACCCTAACCCTAACCCTATTCTTGGATTGTTCTTGCGGTGTTCATTCATCCTAACCCTAACCCTAACCCTAACCCTAACCCTAACCCTAACCCTAATCTTGGATTGTTCTTGCGGTGTTCATTCATCCTAACCCTAACCCTAACCCTAACCCTAACCCTAACCCTAACCCTAACCCTAACCCAAACCCTAACCCTAACCCGAACCCTAACCCTAACCCTAACCCTAACCCTAACCCCAACCCTAACCCTAACCCTAACCCTAACCCTAAACTTGGATTGTTCTTGTGGTGTTCATTCATCCTAACCCTAACCCTAACCCTAACCCTATTCTTGGATTGTTCTTGCGGTGTTCATTAACCCTAACCCTAACCCTAACCCTAACCCTAACCCTAACCCTAACCCTAACCCTAACCCTAACCCTAATCTTGGATTGTTCTTGCGGTGTTCATTAACCCTAACCCTAACCCTAACCCTAACCCTAACCCTAACCCTAACCCTAACCCTAACCCTAACCCTAACCCTAACCCTAACCCTAATCTTGGATTGTTCTTGCGGTGTTCATTCACCCTAACCCTAACCCTAACCCTAACCCTAACCCTAAGCCTAACCCTAACACTAACACTAACACTAACCCTTATCTTGGATTGTTCTTGCGGTGTTCATTAACCCTAACCCTAACCCTAACCCTAACCCTAACCCTAACCCTAACCCTAACCCTAACCCTAACCCTAACCCTAACCCTAACCCTAACCCTATTCTTGGATTGTTCTTGCGGTGTTCATTCATCCTAACCCTAACCCTAACCCTAACCCTAACCCTAACCCTAATCTTGGATTGTTCTTGCGGTGTTCATTCATCCTAACCCTAACCATAACCCTAACCCTAACCCTAACCCTAACCCTAACCCTAACCCTAACCCTAACCCCAAACCCTAACCCTTACCCTAACCCTAACCCTAACCCCAAACCCTAACCCTTACCCTAACCCTAACTCTAACCCTAACCCTAACCCTAACCCTAACCCTATTCTTGGATTGTTCTTCCGGTGTTCATTCATTCTAACCCTAACCCTAACCCTAACCCTAACCCTAACCCTATTCTTGGATTGTTCTTGCGGTGTTCATTCACCCTAACCCTAACCCTAACCCTAACCCTAACCCTAACCCTAACCCTAATCTTGGATTGTTCTTGTAGTGTTCATTCATCCTAACCCTAACCCTAACCCTAACCCTAACCCTAACCCTAACCCTAACCCTAACCCTAACCCTAACCCTAATCTTGGATTGTTCTTGCGGTGTTCATTCATCCTAACCCTAACCCCAACCCTAACCCTAACCCTAATCCTAACCCTAACCCTAACCCTAACCCTAACCCTAACCCTAACCCTAACCCTAACCCTAACCCTAATCCTAACCCTAATCTTGGATTGTTCTTGTAGTGTTCATTCATCCTAACCCTAACCCTAACCCTAACCCTAACCCTAACCCTAACCCTAACCCTAACCCTAACCCTAACCCTAATCTTAGATTGTTCTTGTAGTGTTCATTCATCCTAACCCTAACCCTAACCCTAACCCTAACCCTAACCCTAACCCTAACCCTAACCCTAACCCTAATCTTGGATTGTTCATGCGGTGTTCATTCACCCTAACCCTAACCCTAACCCTAACCCTAACCATAACCATAACCCTAACCCTAACCCTAACCCTAATCTTGGATTGTTCTTGTAGTGTTCATTCATCCAAACCCTAACCCTAATCCTAACCCTAACCCTAACCCTAACCCTAATCTTGGATTGTTCTTGCGGTTTTCATTCATCCTAAACCTAACCCTAACCCTAACCCTAACTCTAACCCTAACCCTAACCCTAACCCTAACCCTAACCCTAACCCTAACCCTAACCCTAACCCTAACCCTATTCTTGGATTGTTCTTCCGGTGTTCATTCACTCTAACCCTAACCCTAACCCTAACCCTAACCCTAACCCTAACCCTAACCCTAACCCTAACCCTAACCCTAACCCTAACCCTAACCCTAACCCTAACCCTAACCCTAACCCTATTATTGGATTGTTCTTGCGGTGTTCATTCACCCTAACCCTAACCCTAACCCTAACCCTAACCCTAACCCTAACCCTAACCCTAACCCTAACCCTAATCTTGGATTGTTCTTGTAGTGTTCATTCATCCTAACCCTAACCCTAACCCTAACCCTAACCCTAACCCTAACCCTAACCCTAACCCTAACCCTAATCTTGGATTGTTCTTGCGGTGTTCATTCATCCTAACCCTAACCCTAACCCTAACCCTAACCCTAACCCTAACCCTAACCCTAACCCTAACCCTAACCCTAACCCTAACCCTAACCCTAACTCTAACCCTAACCCTAACCCTAACCCTAACCCTATTCTTGGATTGTTCTTCCGGTGTTCATTCACTCTAACCCTAACCCTAACCCTAACCCTAACCCTAACCCTAACCCTAACCCTAACCCTAACCCTAACCCTAACCCTAACCCTATTCTTGGATTGTTCTTGCGGTGTTCATTCATCCTAACCCTAACCCTAACCCTAACCCTAACCCTAACCCTAACCCTAACCCTAATCTTGGATTGTTCTTGCGGTGTTCATTCATCCTAACCCTAACCCTAACCCTTACCCTAACCCTAACCCTAACCCTAACCCTAACCCTAACCCAAACCCTAACCCTAACCCGAACCCTAACCCTAACCCTAACCCTAACCCTAACCCCAACCCTAACCCTAACCCTAACCCTAACCCTAAACTTGGATTGTTCTTGTGGTGTTCATTCATCCTAACCCTAACCCTAACCCTAACCCTATTCTTGGATTGTTCTTGCGGTGTTCATTAACCCTAACCCTAACCCTAACCCTAACCCTAACCCTAACCCTAACCCTAACCCTAACCCTAACCCTAATCTTGGATTGTTCTTGCGGTGTTCATTAACCCTAACCCTAACCCTAACCCTAACCCTAACCCTAACCCTAACCCTAACCCTAACCCTAACCCTAACCCTAACCCTAACCCTAACCCTAATCTTGGATTGTTCTTGCGGTGTTCATTCACCCTAACCCTAACCCTAACCCTAACCCTAACCCTAAGCCTAACCCTAACACTAACACTAACACTAACCCTTATCTTGGATTGTTCTTGCGGTGTTCATTAACCCTAACCCTAACCCTAACCCTAACCCTAACCCTAACCCTAACCCTAACCCTAACCCTAACCCTAACCCTAACCCTAATCTTGGATTGTTCTTGCGGTGTTCATTCACCCTAACCCTAACCCTAACCCTAACCCTAACCCTAACCCTAACCCTAACCCTAACCCTAATCTTGGATTGTTCTTGTAGTGTTCATTCATCCTAACCCTAACCCTAACCGTAACCCTAACCCTAACCCTAACCCTAACCCTAACCCTAACCCTAACCCTAACCCTAACCCTAACCCTAACCCTAATCTTGGATTGTTCTTGCGGTGTTCATTCATCCTAAACCTAACCCTAACCCTAACTCTAACCCTAACCCTAACCCTAACCCTAACCCTAACCCTAACCGTAACCCTAACCCTAACCCTAACCCTAACCCTATTCTTGGATTGTTCTTCCGGTGTTCATTCACTCTAACCCTAACCCTAACCCTAACCCTAACCCTAACCCTAACCCTAACCCTAACCCTAACCCTATTATTGGATTGTTCTTGCGGTGTTCATTCACCCTAACCCTAACCCTAACCCTAACCCTAACCCTAACCCTAACCCTAATCTTGGATTGTTCTTGTAGTGTTCATTCATCCTAACCCTAACCCTAACCCTAACCCTAACCCTAACCCTAACCCTAACCCTAATCTTGGATTGTTCTTGCGGTGTTCATTCATCCTAACCCTAACCCTAACCCTAACCCTAACCCTAACCCTAACCCTAACCCTAACCCTAACCCTAACCCTAACCCTAACTCTAACCCTAACCCTAACCCTAACTCTAACCCTAACCCTAACCCTAACCCTAACCCTATTCTTGGATTGTTCTTCCGGTGTTCATTCACTCTAACCCTAACCCTAACCCTAACCCTAACCCTAACCCTAACCCTAACCCTAACCCTAACCCTAACCCTAACCCTATTCTTGGATTGTTCTTGCGGTGTTCATTCATCCTAACCCTAACCCTAACCCTAACCCTAACCCTAACCCTAATCTTGGATTGTTCTTGCGGTGTTCATTCATCCTAACCCTAACCATAACCCTAACCCTAACCCTAACCCTAACCCTAACCCTAACCCTAACCCTAACCCTAACCCTAACCCTAACCCTAACCCTAACCCTAACCCTAACCCTAACCCCAAACCCTAACCCTTACCCTAACCCTAACCCTAACCCCAAACCCTAACCCTTACCCTAACCCTAACTCTAACCCTAACCCTAACCCTAACCCTAACCCTATTCTTGGATTGTTCTTCCGGTGTTCATTCATTCTAACCCTAACCCTAACCCTAACCCTAACCCTAACCCTATTCTTGGATTGTTCTTGCGGTGTTCATTCACCCTAACCCTAACCCTAACCCTAACCCTAACCCTAACCCTAACCCTAATCTTGGATTGTTCTTGTAGTGTTCATTCATCCTAACCCTAACCCTAACCCTAACCCTAACCCTAACCCTAACCCTAACCCTAATCTTGGATTGTTCTTGCGGTGTTCATTCATCCTAACCCTAACCCCACCCCTAACCCTAACCCTAATCCTAACCCTAACCCTAACCCTAACCCTAACCCTAACCCTAACCCTAACCCTAACCCTAATCCTAACCCTAATCTTGGATTGTTCTTGTAGTGTTCATTCATCCTAACCCTAACCCTAACCCTAACCCTAACCCTAACCTTAACCCTAACCCTAACCCTAACCCTAACCCTAACCCTATCCCTAATCTTGGATTGTTCTTGCGGTGTTCATTCATCCTAAACCTAACCCTAACCCTAACTCTAACCCTAACCGTAACCCTAACCGTAACCCTAACCCTAACCCTATTCTTGGATTGTTCTTCCGGTGTTCATTCACTCTTACCCTAACCCTAACCCTAACCCTAACCCTAACCCTAACCCTAACCCTAACCCTAATCTTAGATTGTTCTTGTAGTGTTCATTCATCCTAACCCTAACCCTAACCCTAACCCTAACCCTAACCCTAACCCTAACCCTAATCTTGGATTGTTCATGCGGTGTTCATTCACCCTAACCCTAACCCTAACCCTAACCATAACCATAACCCTAACCCTAACCCTAATCTTGGATTGTTCTTGTAGTGTTCATTCATCCAAACCCTAACCCTAATCCTAACCCTAACCCTAACCCTAACCCTAATCTTGGATTGTTCTTGCGGTTTTCATTCATCCTAAACCTAACCCTAACCCTAACCCTAACTCTAACCCTAACCCTAACCCTAACCCTAACCCTAACCCTAACCCTAACCCTAACCCTAACCCTAACCCTATTCTTGGATTGTTCTTCCGGTGTTCATTCACTCTAACCCTAACCCTAACCCTAACCCTAACCCTAACCCTAACCCTAACCCTAACCCTAACCCTAACCCTAACCCTATTATTGGATTGTTCTTGCGGTGTTCATTCACCCTAACCCTAACCCTAACCCTAACCCTAACCCTAACCCTAACCCTAACCCTAACCCTAACCCTAATCTTGGATTGTTCTTGTAGTGTTCATTCATCCTAACACTAACCCTAACCCTAACCCTAACCCTAACCCTAACCCTAACCCTAACCCTAACCCTAACCCTAACCCTAACCCTAATCTTGGATTGTTCTTGCGGTGTTCATTCATCCTAACCCTAACCCTAACCCTAACCCTAACCCTAACCCTAACCCTAACCCTAACCCTAACCCTAACCCTAACTCTAACCCTAACCCTAACCCTAACCCTAACCCTATTCTTGGATTGTTCTTCCGGTGTTCATTCACTCTAACCCTAACCCTAACCCTAACCCTAACCCTAACCCTAACCCTAACCCTAACCCTAACCCTAACCCTAACCCTAACCCTATTCTTGGATTGTTCTTGCGGTGTTCATTCATCCTAACCCTAACCCTAACCCTAACCCTAACCCTAACCCTAACCCTAACCCTAACCCTAACCCTAATCTTGGATTGTTCTTGCGGTGTTCATTCATCCTAACCCTAACCATAACCCTAACCCTAACCCTAACCCTAACCCTAACCCTAACCCTAACCCTAACCCTAACCCTAACCCTAACCCAAACCCTAACCCTAACCCGAACCCTAACCCTAACCCTAACCCTAACCCTAACCCTAACCCTAACCCCAACCCTAACCCTAACCCTAACCCTAACCCTAAACTTGGATTGTTCTTGTGGTGTTCATTCATCCTAACCCTAACCCTAACCCTAACCCTATTCTTGGATTGTTCTTGCGGTGTTCATTAACCCTAACCCTAACCCTAACCCTAACCCTAACCCTAACCCTAACCCTAACCCTAACCCTAATCTTGGATTGTTCTTGCGGTGTTCATTCACCCTAACCCTAACCCTAACCCTAACCCTAACCCTAAGCCTAACCCTAACACTAACACTAACACTAACCCTTATCTTGGATTGTTCTTGCGGTGTTCATTAACCCTAACCCTAACCCTAAGCCTAACCCTAACCCTAAGCCTAACCCTAACCCTAACCCTAACCCTAACCCTAACCCTAACCCTAACCCTAACCCTAACCCTAACCCTAATCTTGGATTGTTCTTGCGGTGTTCATTCACCCTAACCCTAACCCTAACCCTAACCCTAACCCTAACCCTAACCCTAACCCCAACCCTAACCCTAATCTTGGATTGTTCTTGTAGTGTTCATTCATCCTAACCCTAACCCTAACCCTAACCCTAACCCTAACCCTAACCCTAACCCTAACCCTAACCCTAATCTTGGATTGTTCTTGCGGTGTTCATTCATCCTAAACCTAACCCTAACCCTAACTCTAACCCTAACCCTAACCCTAACCCTAACCCTAACCCTAACCCTAACCCTAACCCTAACCCTAACCCTAACCCTAACCCTAACCGTAATTGTAACCCTAACCCTAACCCTAACCCTAACCCTATTCTTGGATTGTTCTTCCGGTGTTCATTCACTCTAATCCTAACCCTAACCCTAACCCTAACCCTAACCCTAACCCTAACCCTAACCCTAACCCTAACCCTAACCCTAACCCTAACCCTAACCCTAACCCTAACCCTATTCTTGGATTGTTCTTGCGGTGTTCATTCACCCTAACCCTAACCCTAACCCTAACCCTAAACCTAACCCTCATCCTAACCCTAACCCTAACCCTAACCCTAACCCTATTCTTGGATTGTTCTTGCGGTGTTCATTCACCCTAACCCTAACCCTAACCCTAACCCTAATCTTGGATTGTTCTTGCGGTGTTCATTCATCCTAACCCTAACCCTAACCCTAACCCTAACCCTAACCCTAACCCTAACCCTAACCCTAACCCTAACCCTAACCCTAACCCTATTCTTGGATTGTTCTTGCGGTGTTCATTCACTCTAACCCTAACCCTAACCCTAACTCTAACCCTAACCCTAACCCTAACCCTAATCTTGGATTGTTCTTGCGGTGTTCATTCATCCTAAACCTAACCCTAACCCTAACTCTAACCCTAACCGTAACCCTAACCGTAACCCTAACCCTAACCCTATTCTTGGATTGTTCTTCCGGTGTTCATTCACTCTAACCCTAACCCTAACCCTAACCCTAACCCTAACCCTAACCCTAACCCTAACCCTAACCCTAACCCTAACCCTAACCCTAATCTTAGATTGTTCTTGTAGTGTTCATTCATCCTAACCCTAACCCTAACCCTAACCCTAACCCTAACCCTAACCCTAACCCTAATCTTGGATTGTTCTTGTGGTGTTCATTCCTCCTAACCCTAACCCATCCCTAACCCTAACCCTAACCCTAACCCTAACCCTAACCCTAACCCTAACCCTAACCCTAACCCTAACCCTAACCCTAACCCTAACCCTAACCCTATTCTTGGATTGTTCTTGCGGTGTTCATTCACCCTAACCCTAACCCTAACCCTAACCCTAACCCTAAACCTAACCCTAAACCTAACCCTCATCCTAACCCTAACCCTAACCCTAACCCTAACCCTAACCCTAACCCTAACCCTATTCTTGGATTGTTCTTGCGGTGTTCATTCACCCTAACCCTAACCCTAACCCTAACCCTAACCCTAATCTTGGATTGTTCTTGCGGTGTTCATTCATCCTAACCCTAACCCTAACCCTAACCCTAACCCTAACCCTAACCCTAACCCTAACACTAACCCTAACCCTAACCCTAACCGTAATCTTGGATTGTTCTTGCGGTGTTCATTCACCCTAACCCTAACCCTAACCCTAACCCTAACCCTAACCCTAACCCTAACCCTAACCCTAACCCTAATCTTGGATTGTTCTTGCGGTGTTCATTCACCCTAACCCTAACCCTAACCCTAACCCTAACCCTAACCCTAACCCTAACCCTAATCTTGGATTGTTCTTGCTGTGTTCATTCATCCTAAACCTAACCCTAACCCTAACCCTAACCCTAACCCTAACCCTAACCCTAACCCTAACCCTAACACTAACCCTAACCCTAACACTAACACTAACACTAACCCTTATCTTGGATTGTTCTTGCGGTGTTCATTCATCCTAACCCTAACCCTAACCCTAACCCTAACCCTAACCCTAACCCTAACCCTAACCCTAACCCTAACCCCAACCCTAACCCTAACCCTAACCCTAACCCTAACCCTAACCCTAACCCTAATCTTGGATTGTTCTTGTGGTGTTCATTCATCCTAACCCTAACCCTAACCCTAACCCTAACCCTAACCCTAACCCTAACCCTAACCCTAACCCTAACCCTAACCCTAACCCTAACCCTATTCTTGGATTGTTCTTGCGGTGTTCATTCACCCTAACCCTAACCCTAACCCTAACCCTAATCTTGGATTGTTCTTGCGGTGTTCATTCATCCTAACCCTAACCCTAACCCTAACCCTAACCCTAACCCTAACCCTAACCCTAACCCTAACCCTAACCCTAACCCTAATCTTGGATTGTTCTTGCGGTGTTCATTCACCCTAACCCTAACCCTAACCCTAACCCTAACCATAACCCTAACCCTAACCCTAACCCTAACCCTAACCCTAACCCTAACCCTAACCCTAACCCTAACCCTAATCTTGGATTGTTCTTGTAGTGTTCATTCATCCTAACCCTAACCCTAACCCTAACCCTAACCCTAACCCTAACCCTAACCCTAACCCTAACCCTAATCTTCGATTGCTCTTGCGGTTTTCATTCATCCTAAACCTAACCCTAACCCTAACCCTAACCCTAACCCTAACCCTAACCCTAACCCTAACCCTAACCCTAACCCTAACCCTAACCCTAACCCTATTCTTGGATTGTTCTTCCGGTGTTCATTCACTCTAACCCTAACCCTAACCCTAACCCTAACCCTAACCCTAACCCTAACCCTAACCCTAACCCTAACCCTAACCCTAACCCTAACCCTAACCCTATTCTTGGATTGTTCTTGCAGTGTTCATTCACCCTAACCCTAACCCTAACCCTAACCCTAACCCTAACCCTAACCCTAATCTTGGATTGTTCTTGTAGTGTTCATTCATCCTAACCCTAACCCTAACCCTAACCCTAACCCTAATCTTGGATTGTTCTTGCGGTGTTCATTCATCCTAACCCTAACCCTAACCCTAACCCTAACCCTAACCCTAACCCTAACCCTATCCCTAACCCTATTCTTGGATTGTTCTTGCGGTGTTCATTCACTCTAACCCTAACCCTAACCCTAACCCTAACCCTAACCCCAACCCTAACCCTAACCCTAACCCTAACCCTAACCCTAACCCTAACCCTAACCCTAATCTTAGATTGTTCTTGTAGTGTTCATTCATCCTAACCCTAACCCTAACCCTAACCCTAACCCTAACCCTAACCCTAATCTTAGATTGTTCTTGTAGTGTTCATTCATCCTAACCCTAACCCTAACCCTAACCCTAACCCTAACCCTAACCCTAACCCTAACCCTAACCCTAATCTTGGATTGTTCTTGTGGTGTTCATTCCTCCTAACCCTAACCCATCCCTAACCCTAACCCTAACCCTAACCCTAACCCTAACCCTAACCCTAACCCTAACCCTAACCCTAACCCTAACCCTAACCCTAACCCTATTCTTGGATTGTTCTTGCGGTGTTCATTCACCCTAACCCTAACCCTAACCCTAACCCTAACCCTAACCCTAAACCTAACCCTCATCCTAACCCTAACCCTAACCCTAACCCTAACCCTAACCCTATTCTTGGATTGTGCTTGCGGTGTTCATTCACCCTAACCCTAACCCTAACCCTAACCCTAACCCTAATCTTGGATTGTTCTTGCGGTGTTCATTCATCCTAACCCTAACCCTAACCCTAACCCTAACCCTAACCCTAACCCTAACCCTAACCCTAACCCTAACCCTAACCGTAATCTTGGATTGTTCTTGCGGTGTTCATTCACCCTAACCCTAACCCTAACCCTAACCCTAACCCTAACCCTAACCCTAACCCTAACCCTAATCTTGGATTGTTCTTGCGGTGTTCATTCACCCTAACCCTAACCCTAACCCTAACCCTAACCCTAACCCTAACCCTAACCCTAATCTTGGATTGTTCTTGCGGTGTTCATTCATCCTAAACCTAACCCTAACCCTAACCCTAACCCTAACCCTAACCCTAACACTAACCCTAACCCTAACACTAACACTAACACTAACCCTTATCTTGGATTGTTCTTGCGGTGTTCATTCATCCTAACCCTAACCCTAACCCTAACCCTAATCCTAACCCTAACCCTAACCCTAACCCTAACCCTAACCCTAACCCTAACCCCAACCCTAACCCTAACCCTAACCCTAACCCTAACCCTAACCCTAACCCTAACCCTAACCCTAATCTTGGATTGTTCTTGTGGTGTTCATTCATCCTAACCCTAACCCTAACCCTAACCCTAACCCTAACCCTAACCCTAACCCTAACCCTAACCCTATTCTTGGATTGTTCTTGCGGTGTTCATTCACCCTAACCCTAACCCTAACCCTAACCCTAATATTGGATTGTTCTTGCGGTGTTCATTCATCCTAACCCTAACCCTAACCCTAACCCTAACCCTAACCCTAACCCTAACCCTAACCCTAACCCTAATCTTGGATTGTTCTTGCGGTGTTCATTGACCCTAACCCTAACCCTAACCCTAACCCTAACCCTAACCATAACCATAACCATAACCCTAACCCTAACCCTAACCCTAACCCTAACCCTAATCTTGGATTGTTCTTGTAGTGTTCATTCATCCTAACCCTAACCCTAACCCTAACCCTAACCCTAACCCTAACCCTAACCCTAACCCTAACCCTAACCCTAACCCTATTCTTGGATTGTACTTGCGGTGTTCATTCACCCTAACCCTAACCCTAACCCTAACCCTAAACCTAACCCTCATCCTAACCCTAACCCTAACCCTAACCCTAACCCTTTTCTTGGATTGTTCTTGCGGTGTTCATTCACCCTAACCCTAACCCTAACCCTAACCCTATTCTTGGATTGTTCTTGCAGTGTTCATTCACCCTAACCCTAACCCTAACCCTAACCCTAACCCTAACCCTAACCCTAACCCTAACCCTAACCCTAACCCTAATCTTGGATTGTTCTTGTAGTGTTCATTCATCCTAACCCTAACCCTAACCCTAACCCTAACCCTAACCCTAATCTTGGATTGTTCTTGCGGTGTTCATTCATCCTAACCCTAACCCTAACCCTAACCCTAACCCTAACCCTAACCCTAACCCTATTCTTGGATTGTTCTTGCGGTGTTCATTCACTCTAACCCTAACCCTAACCCTAACCCTAACCCTAACCCTAACCCCAACCCTAACCCTAACCCTAACCCTAACCCTAACCCTAACCCTAACCCTAACCCTAATCTTAGATTGTTCTTGTAGTGTTCATTCATCCTAACCCTAACCCTAACCCTAACCCTAACCCTAACCCTAACCCTAACCCTAACCCTAATCTTAGATTGTTCTTGTAGTGTTCATTCATCCTAACCCTAACCCTAACCCTAACCCTAACCCTAACCCTAACCCTAACCCTAACCCTAACCCTAACCCTAACCCTAACCCTAACCCTAACCCTAACCCTAACCCTAACCCTAATCTTGGATTGTTCTTGTGGTGTTCATTCCTCCTAACCCTAACCCATCCCTAACCCTAACCCTAACCCTAACCCTAACCCTAACCCTAACCCTAACCCTAACCCTAACCCTAACCCTAACCCTATTCTTGGATTGTTCTTGCGGTGTTCATTCACCCTAACCCTAACCCTAACCCTAACCCTAACCCTAAACCTAACCCTCATCCTAACCCTAACCCTAACCCTAACCCTAACCCTAACCCTATTCTTGGATTGTGCTTGCGGTGTTCATTCACCCTAACCCTAACCCTAACCCTAACCCTAACCCTAACCCTAATCTTGGATTGTTCTTGCGGTGTTCATTCATCCTAACCCTAACCCTAACCCTAACCCTAACCCTAACCCTAACCCTAACCCTAACCGTAATCTTGGATTGTTCTTGCGGTGTTCATTCACCCTAACCCTAACCCTAACCCTAACCCTAACCCTAACCCTAACCCTAACCCTAACCCTAACCCTAACCCTAATCTTGGATTGTTCTTGCGGTGTTCATTCACCCTAACCCTAACCCTAACCCTAACCCTAACCCTAACCCTAACCCTAATCTTGGATTGTTCTTGCGGTGTTCATTCATCCTAAACCTAACCCTAACCCTAACCCTAACCCTAACCCTAACCCTAACCCTAACACTAACCCTAACCCTAACACTAACACTAACACTAACCCTTATCTTGGATTGTTCTTGCGGTGTTCATTCATCCTAACCCTAACCCTAACCCTAACCCTAATCCTAACCCTAACCCTAACCCTAACCCTAACCCTAACCCCAACCCTAACCCTAACCCTAACCCTAACCCTAACCCTAACCCTAACCCTAATCTTGGATTGTTCTTGTGGTGTTCATTCATCCTAACCCTAACCCTAACCCTAACCCTAACCCTAACCCTAACCCTAACCCTAACCCTAACCCTAACCCTAACCCTAACCCTATTCTTGGATTGTTCTTGCGGTGTTCATTCACCCTAACCCTAACCCTAACCCTAACCCTAATCTTGGATTGTTCTTGCGGTGTTCATTCATCCTAACCCTAACCCTAACCCTAACCCTAACCCTAACCCTAACCCTAATCTTGGATTGTTCTTGCGGTGTTCATTGACCCTAACCCTAACCCTAACCCTAACCCTAACCCTAACCATAACCATAACCATAACCCTAACCCTAACCCTAACCCTAACCCTAATCTTGGATTGTTCTTGTAGTGTTCATTCATCCTAACCCTAACCCTAACCCTAACCCTAACCCTAACCCTAACCCTAACCCTAACCCTAACCCTAACCCTAACCCTAACCCTAACCCTATTCTTGGATTGTTCTTGCGGTGTTCATTCACCCTAACCCTAACCCTAACCCTAACCCTAAACCTAACCCTCATCCTAACCCTAACCCTAACCCTAACCCTAACCCTATTCTTGGATTGTTCTTGCGGTGTTCATTCACCCTAACCCTAACCCTAACCCTAACCCTAATCTTGGATTGTTCTTGCGGTGTTCATTCATCCTAACCCTAACCCTAACCCTAACCCTAACCCTAACCCTATTCTTGGATTGTTCTTGCGGTGTTCATTCACCCTAACCCTAACCCTAACCCTAACCCTAAACCTAACCCTCATCCTAACCCTAACCCTAACCCTAATCCTAACCCTAACCCTATTCTTGGATTGTTCTTGCGGTGTTCATTCACCCTAACCCTAACCCTAACCCTAACCCTAATCTTGGATTGTTCTTGCGGTGTTCATTCATCCTAACCCTAACCCTAACCCTAACCCTAACCCTAACCCTAACCCTAACCCTAACCCTAACCCTAACCCTAACCCTATTCTTGGATTGTTCTTGCGGTGTTCATTCACTCTAACCCTAACCCTAACCCTAACCCTAACCCTAACCCTAACCCTAACACTAACCCTAACCCTAATCTTGGATTGTTCTTGCGGTGTTCATTCATCCTAAACCTAACCCTAACCCTAACTCTAACCCTAACCGTAACCCTAACCGTAACCCTAACCGTAACCCTAACTCTAACCCTATTCTTGGATTGTTCTTCCGGTGTTCATTCACTCTAACCCTAACCCTAACCCTAACCCTAACCCTAACCCTAACCCTAACCCTAACCCTAACCCTAACCCTAACCCTAATCTTGGATTGTTCTTGTGGTGTTCATTCCTCCTAACCCTAACCCATCCCTAACCCTAACCCTAACCCTAACCCTAACCCTAACCCTAACCCTAACCCTAACCCTAACCCTAACCCTATTCTTGGATTGTTCTTGCGGTGTTCATTCACCCTAACCCTAACCCTAACCCTAACCCTAACCCTAAACCTAACCCTCATCCTAACCCTAACCCTAACCCTAACCCTAACCCTAACCCTATTCTTGGATTGTTCTTGCGGTGTTCATTCACCCTAACCCTAACCCTAACCCTAACCCTAACCCTAACCCTAACCCTAATCTTGGATTGTTCTTGCGGTGTTCATTCATCCTAACCCTAACCCTAACCCTAACCCTAACCCTAACCCTAACCCTAACCCTAACCCTAACCCTAACCCTAACCGTAATCTTGGATTGTTCTTGCGGTGTTCATTCACCCTAACCCTAACCCTAACCCTAACCCTAACCCTAACCCTAACCCTAACCCTAACCCTAACCCTAACCCTAACCCTAATCTTGGATTGTTCTTGCGGTGTTCATTCACCCTAACCCTAACCCTAACCCTAACCCTAACCCTAACCCTAATCTTGGATTGTTCTTGCGGTGTTCATTCATCCTAACCCTAACCCTAACCCTAACCCTAATCCTAACCCTAACCCTAACCCTAACCCTAACCCTAACCCTAACCCTAACCCTAACCCTAACCCTAACCCTAACCCCAACCCTAACCCTAACCCTAACCCTAACCCTAACCCTAACCCTAACCCTAACCCTAACCCTAACCCTAACCCTAATCTTGGATTGTTCTTGTGGTGTTCATTCATCCTAACCCTAACCCTAACCCTAACCCTAACCCTAACCCTAACCCTAACCCTAACCCTAACCCTAACCCTAACCCTAACCCTAACCCTATTCTTGGATTGTTCTTGCGGTGTTCATTCACCCTAACCCTAACCCTAACCCTAACCCTAATCTTGGATTGTTCTTGCGGTGTTCATTCATCCTAACCCTAACCCTAACCCTAACCCTAACCCTAACCCTAACCCTAACCCTAACCCTAATCTTGGATTGTTCTTGCGGTGTTCATTCACCCTAACCCTAACCCTAACCCTAACCCTAACCCTAACCCTAACCATAACCATAACCCTAACCCTAACCCTAACCCTAACCCTAACCCTAACCCTAACCCTAACCCTACCCTAACCCTAACCCTAATCTTGGATTGTTCTTGTAGTGTTCATTCATCCTAACCCTAACCCTAACCCTAACCCTAACCCTAACCCTAACCCTAACCCTAACCCTAACCCTAACCCTAATCTTGGATTGTTCTTGCGGTTTTCATTCATCCTAAACCTAACCCTAACCCTAACCCTAACTCTAACCCTAACCCTAACACTAACCCTAACCCTAACCCTAACCCTAACCCTAACCCTAACCCTAACCCTAACCCTAACCCTAACCCTATTCTTGGATTGTTCTTCCGGTGTTCATTCACTCTAACCCTAACCCTAACCCTAACCCTAACCCTAACCCTAACCCTAACCCTAACCCTAACCCTAACCCTAACCCTATTCTTGGATTGTTCTTGCAGTGTTCATTCACCCTAACCCTAACCCTAACCCTAACCCTAACCCTAACCCTAACCCTAACCCTAACCCTAACCCTAACCCTAACCCTAATCTTGGATTGTTCTTGTAGTGTTCATTCATCCTAACCCTAACCCTAACCCTAACCCTAATCTTGGATTGTTCTTGCGGTGTTCATTCACCCTAACCCTAACCCTAACCCTAACCCTAACCCTAACCCTAACCCTAACCCTAACCCTAACCCTAACCCTAACCCTAATCTTGGATTGTTCTTGCGGTGTTCATTCACCCTAACCCTAACCCTAACCCTAACCCTAACCCTAACCCTAACCCTAACCCTAATCTTGGATTGTTCTTGCGGTGTTCATTCATCCTAAACCTAACCCTAACCCTAACCCTAACCCTAACCCTAACCCTAACCCTAACACTAACCCTAACCCTAACACTAACACTAACACTAACCCTTATCTTGGATTGTTCTTGCGGTGTTCATTCATCCTAACCCTAACCCTAACCCTAACCCTAATCCTAACCCTAACCCTAACCCTAACCCTAACCCCAACCCTAACCCTAACCCTAACCCTAACCCTAACCCTAACCCTAACCCTAACCCTAACCCTAATCTTGGATTGTTCTTGTGGTGTTCATTCATCCTAACCCTAACCCTAACCCTAACCCTAACCCTAACCCTAACCCTAACCCTAACCCTAACCCTAACCCTATTCTTGGATTGTTCTTGCGGTGTTCATTCACCCTAACCCTAACCCTAACCCTAACCCTAATCTTGGATTGTTCTTGCGGTGTTCATTCATCCTAACCCTAACCCTAACCCTAACCCTAACCCTAACCCTAACCCTAACCCTAATCTTGGATTGTTCTTGCGGTGTTCATTGACCCTAACCCTAACCCTAACCCTAACCCTAACCATAACCATAACCATAACCCTAACCCTAACCCTAACCCTAACCCTAATCTTGGATTGTTCTTGTAGTGTTCATTCATCCTAACCCTAACCCTAACCCTAACCCTAACCCTAACCCTAACCCTAACCCTAACCCTAACCCTAACCCTAACCCTAACCCTAACCCTAACCCTATTCTTGGATTGTTCTTGCGGTGTTCATTCACCCTAACCCTAACCCTAACCCTAACCCTAAACCTAACCCTCATCCTAACCCTAACCCTAACCCTAACCCTAACCCTAACCCTAACCCTATTCTTGGATTGTTCTTGCGGTGTTCATTCACCCTAACCCTAATCCTAACCCTAACCCTAATCTTGGATTGTTCTTGCGGTGTTCATTCATCCTAACCCTAACCCTAACCCTAACCCTAACCCTAACCCTATTCTTGGATTGTTCTTGCGGTGTTCATTCACCCTAACCCTAACCCTAACCCTAACCCTAAACCTAACCCTCATCCTAACCCTAACCCTAACCCTAACCCTAACCCTAACCCTATTCTTGGATTGTTCTTGCGGTGTTCATTCACCCTAACCCTAACCCTAACCCTAACCCTAATCTTGGATTGTTCTTGCGGTGTTCATTCATCCTAACCCTAACCCTAACCCTAACCCTAACCCTAACCCTAACCCTAACCCTAACCCTAACCCTAACCCTAACCCTAACCCTATTCTTGGATTGTTCTTGCGGTGTTCATTCACTCTAACCCTAACCCTAACCCTAACCCTAACCCTAACCCTAACCCTAACCCTAACCCTAACCCTAACCCTAACCCTAACCCTAATCTTGGATTGTTCTTGCGGTGTTCATTCATCCTAAACCTAACCCTAACCCTAACTCTAACCCTAACCGTAACCCTAACCGTAACCCTAACCGTAACCCTAACTCTAACCCTATTCTTGGATTGTTCTTCCGGTGTTCATTCACTCTAACCCTAACCCTAACCCTAACCCTAACCCTAACCCTAACCCTAACCCTAACCCTAACCCTAACCCTAATCTTGGATTGTTCTTGTGGTGTTCATTCCTCCTAACCCTAACCCATCCCTAACCCTAACCCTAACCCTAACCCTAACCCTAACCCTAACCCTAACCCTAACCCTATTCTTGGATTGTTCTTGCGGTGTTCATTCACCCTAACCCTAACCCTAACCCTAACCCTAACCCTAAACCTAACCCTCATCCTAACCCTAACCCTAACCCTAACCCTAACCCTATTCTTGGATTGTTCTTGCGGTGTTCATTCACCCTAACCCTAACCCTAACCCTAACCCTAACCCTAACCCTAACCCTAACCCTAATCTTGGATTGTTCTTGCGGTGTTCATTCATCCTAACCCTAACCCTAACCCTAACCCTAACCCTAACCCTAACCCTAACCCTAACCGTAATCTTGGATTGTTCTTGCGGTGTTCATTCACCCTAACCCTAACCCTAACCCTAACCCTAACCCTAACCCTAACCCTAACCCTAACCCTAACCCTAACCCTAATCTTGGATTGTTCTTGCGGTGTTCATTCACCCTAACCCTAACCCTAACCCTAACCCTAACCCTAATCTTGGATTGTTCTTGCGGTGTTCATTCATCCTAACCCTAACCCTAACCCTAACCCTAATCCTAACCCTAACCCTAACCCTAACCCTAACCCTAACCCTAACCCTAACCCTAACCCTAACCCCAACCCTAACCCTAACCCTAACCCTAACCCTAACCCTAACCCTAACCCTAACCCTAACCCTAACCCTAACCCTAATCTTGGATTGTTCTTGTGGTGTTCATTCATCCTAACCCTAACCCTAACCCTAACCCTAACCCTAACCCTAACCCTAACCCTAACCCTAACCCTAACCCTAACCCTATTCTTGGATTGTTCTTGCGGTGTTCATTCACCCTAACCCTAACCCTAACCCTAACCCTAATCTTGGATTGTTCTTGCGGTGTTCATTCATCCTAACCCTAACCCTAACCCTAACCCTAACCCTAACCCTAACCCTAACCCTAACCCTAACCCTAACCCTAATCTTGGATTGTTCTTGCGGTGTTCATTCACCCTAACCCTAACCCTAACCCTAACCCTAACCCTAACCCTAACCCTAACCATAACCCTAACCCTAACCCTAACCCTAACCCTAACCCTAACCCTAACCCTACCCTAACCCTAACCCTAATCTTGGATTGTTCTTGTAGTGTTCATTCATCCTAACCCTAACCCTAACCCTAACCCTAACCCTAACCCTAACCCTAACCCTAACCCTAACCCTAACCCTAACCCTAACCCTAACCCTAACCCTAACCCTAATCTTGGATTGTTCTTGCGGTTTTCATTCATCCTAAACCTAACCCTAACCCTAACCCTAACTCTAACCCTAACCCTAACACTAACCCTAACCCTAACCCTAACCCTAACCCTAACCCTAACCCTAACCCTAACCCTAACCCTAACCCTATTCTTGGATTGTTCTTCCGGTGTTCATTCACTCTAACCCTAACCCTAACCCTAACCCTAACCCTAACCCTAACCCTAACCCTAACCCTAACCCTAACCCTAACCCTATTCTTGGATTGT
>NW_028113111.1:27500-30000 GCF_964234715.1 Podarcis melisellensis | reverse complement strand
GATTGTTCTTGTGGTGTTCATTCATCCTAACCCTAACCCTAACCCTAACCCTAACCCTATTCTTGGATTGTTCTTGCGGTGTTCATTAACCCTAACCCTAACCCTAACCCTAACCCTAACCCTAACCCTAACCCTAACCCTAACCCTAACCCTAACCCTAACCCTAATCTTGGATTGTTCTTGCGGTGTTCATTCACTCTAACCCTAACCCTAACCCTAACCCTAACCCTAACCCTAACACTAACACTAACACTAACACTAACCCTTATCTTGGATTGTTCTTGCGGTGTTCATTAACCCTAACCCTAACCCTAACCCTAACCCTAACCCTAACCCTAACCCTAACCCTAACCCTAACCCTAACCCTAACCCTAACCCTAATCTTGGATTGTTCTTGCGGTGTTCATTCACCCTAACCCTAACCCTAACCCTAACCCTAACCATAACCCTAACCCTAACCCTAATCTTGGATTGTTCTTGTAGTGTTCATTCATCCTAACCCTAACCCTAACCCTAACCCTAACCCTAACCCTAACCCTAACCCTAACCCTAATCTTGGATTGTTCTTGCGGTGTTCATTCATCCTAAACCTAACCCTAACCCTAACCCTAACCCTAACCCTAACCCTAACCCTAACCCTAACCCTAACCCTATCCCTAACCGTAACCCTAACCCTAACCCTAACCCTAACCCTAACCCTAACCCTAACCCTATTCTTGGATTGTTCTTCCGGTGTTCATTCACTCTAACCCTAACCCTAACCCTAACCCTAACCCTAACCCTAACCCTAACCCTAACCCTAACCCTAACCCTAACCCTAACCCTAATCTTAGATTGTTCTTGTAGTGTTCATTCATCCTAACCCTAACCCTAACCCTAACCCTAACCCTAACCCTAACCCTAACCCTAACCCTAACCCTAACCCCAACCCCAACCCTAACGCTAACCCTAACCCTAACCCTAACCCTAACCCTAAACTTGGATTGTTCTTGTGGTGTTCATTCATCCTAACCCTAACCCTAACCCTAACCCTAACCCTAACCCTAACCCTATTCTTGGATTGTTCTTGCGGTGTTCATTAACCCTAACCCTAACCCTAACCCTAACCCTAACCCTAACCCTAACCCTAACCCTAACCCTAACCCTAACCCTAATCTTGGATTGTTCTTGCGGTGTTCATTCACCCTAACCCTAACCCTAACCCTAACCCTAACCCTAACCCTAACCCTAAGCCTAACCCTAACACTAACACTAACACTAACCCTTATCTTGGATTGTTCTTGCGGTGTTCATTAACCCTAACCCTAACCCTAACCCTAACCCTAACCCTAACCCTAACCGTAACCCTAACCCTAACCCTAACCCTAACCCTAACCCTAACCCTAACCCTAACCCGAACCCTAATCTTGGATTGTTCTTGCGGTGTTCATTCACCCTAACCCTAAACCTAACCCTAACCCTAACCCTAACCCTAACCCTAACCCTAACCCTAACCCTAACCCTAACCCTAATCTTGGATTGTTCTTGTAGTGTTCATTCATCCTAACCCTAACCCTAACCCTAACCCTAACCCTAACCCTAACCCTAACCCTAACCCTAACCCTAACCCTAACCCTAACCCTAACCCTAACCCTAATCTTGGATTGTTCTTGCGGTGTTCAATCATTCTATACCTAACTTTAACCCTAACTCTAACCCTAACCCTAACCCTAACCCTAACCCTACCCTAACCGTAACCCTAACCCTAACCCTAACCCTATTCTTGGATTGTTCTTCCGGTGTTCATTAACTCTAATCCTAACCCTAACCCTAACCCTAACCCTAAACCTAACCCTAACCCTAACCCTAACCCTAACCCTAACCCTAACCCTAACCCTAACCCTAACCCTAATCTTAGATTGTTCTTGTAGTGTTCATTCATCCTAACCCTAACCCTAACCCTAACCCTAACCCTAACCCTAACCCTAACCCGAACCCGAACCCTAACCCTAATCTTGGATTGTTCTTGTGGTGTTCATTCCTCCTAACCCTAACCCTAACCCTAACCCTAACCCTATTCTTGGATTGTTCTTGCGGTGTTCATTCACCCTAACCCTAACCCTAACCCTAACCCTAAACCTAACCCTCATCCTAACCCTAACCCTAACCCTAACCCTAACCCTATTCTTGGATTGTTCTTGCGGTGTTCATTCACCCTAACCCTAACCTTAACCCTAACCCTAATCTTGGATTGTTCTTGCGGTGTTCATTCATCCTAACCCTAACCCTAACCCTAACCCTAACCCTAACCCTAACCCTAACCCTAACCCTAATCTTGGATTGTTCTTGCGGTGTTCATTCACCCTAACCCTAACCCTAACCCTAACCCTAACCCTAACCCTAACCCTAACCCTAACCCTAACCATAACCATAACCCTAACCCTAATCTTGGATTGTTCTTGTAGTGTTCATTCATCCTAACCCTAACCCTAACCCTAACCCTAACCCTAACCCTAATCTT
>NW_028113111.1:12500-15000 GCF_964234715.1 Podarcis melisellensis | reverse complement strand
CTAACCCTAACCCTAACCCTAACCCTAACCCTAACCCTAACCCTAATCTTGGATTGTTCTTGCGGTGTTCAATCATCCTAAACCTAACCCTAACCCTAACTCTAACTCTAACCCTAACCCTAACCCTAACCCTAACCCTAACCCTAACCCTAACCCTACCCTACCCTAACCGTAACCCTAACCCTAACCCTAACCCTAACCCTATTCTTGGATTGTTCTTCCGGTGTTCATTCACTCTAATCCTAACCCAAACCCTAACCCAAACCCTAACCCTAACCCTAACCCTAACCCTAACCCTAACCCTAACCCTAACCCTAACCCTAATCTTAGATTGTTCTTGTAGTGTTCATTCATCCTAACCCTAACCCTAACCCTAACCCTAACCCTAACCCGAACCCGAACCCGAACCCGAACCCGAACCCTAACCCTAATCTTGGATTGTTCTTGTGGTGTTCATTCCTCCTAACCCTAACCCTAACCCTAACCCTAACCCTAACCCTATTCTTGGATTGTTCTTGCGGTGTTCATTCACCCTAACCGTAACCCTAACCCTAACCCTAAACCTAACCCTCATCCTAACCCTAACCCTAACCCTAACCCTATTCTTGGATTGTTCTTGCGGTGTTCATTCACCCTAACCCTAACCTTAACCCTAACCCTAATCTTGGATTGTTCTTGCGGTGTTCATTCATCCTAACCCTAACCCTAACCCTAACCCTAACCCTAACCCTAACCCTAACCCTAACCCTAACCCTAATCTTGGATTGTTCTTGCGGTGTTCATTCACCCTAACCCTAACCCTAACCCTAACCCTAACCCTAACCATAACCATAACCCTAACCCTAACCCTAATCTTGGATTGTTCTTGTAGTGTTCATTCATCCTAACCCTAACCCTAACCCTAACCCTAACCCTAACCCTAACCCTAACCCTAACCCTAATCTTGGATTGTTCTTGCGGTTTTCATTCATCCTAAACCTAACCGTAACCCTAACCCTAACCCTAACCCTAACCCTAACCCTAACCCTAATCTTGGATTGTTCTTGTAGTGTTCATTCATCCTAACCCTAACCCTAACCCTAACCCTAACCCTAATCTTGGATTGTTCTTGCGGTGTTCATTCATCCTAACCCTAACCCTAACCCTAACCCTAACCCTAACCCTAACCCTAACCCTAACCCTAACCCTAACCCTAACCCTAACCCTAACCCTATTCTTGGATTGTTCTTGCGGTGTTCATTCACCCTAACCCTAACCCTAACCCTAACCCTAACCCTAACCCTAACCCTAAACTTGGATTGTTCTTGTGGTGTTCATTCATCCTAACCCTAACCCTAACCCTAACCCTAACCCTATTCTTGGATTGTTCTTGCGGTGTTCATTAACCCTAACCCTAACCCTAACCCTAACCCTAACCCTAACCCTAATCCTAATCTTGGATTGTTCTTGCGGTGTTCATTCACTCTAACCCTAACCCTAACCCTAACCCTAACCCTAACCCTAACCCTAACCCTAATCTTGGTATGTTCTTGCGTTCTTCATTCACCCTAACCCTAACCCTAACCCTAACCCTAACCCTAACCCTAATCTTGGATTGTTCTTGTGCTGTTCATTCATCCTAACCCTAACCCTAACCCTAACCCTAACCCTAACCCTAACCCTAACCCTAACCCTAACCCTAACCCTAACCCTAACCCTAACCCTAACCCTAACCCTAACCTTAACCCTAACCCTAACCCTAACCCTAACCCTAATCTTGTATTGTTCTTGTAGTGTTCATTCATCCTAACCCTAACCCTAACCCTAACCCTAACCCTAACCCTAACCCTAACCCTAACCCTAACCCTAACCCTTACCCTTACCCTTACCCTAACCCTAATCTTGGATTGTTCTTGCGGTGTTCATTCACCCTAACCCTAACCCTAACCCTAACCCTAACCCTAACCCTATCCTTAACCTTAACCTTAACCCTAACCCTAACCCTAACCCTAACCCTAACCCTAACCCTAAAACTAACCCTAACCCTAATCTTGGTATGTTCTTGCGTTGTTCATTCACCCTAACCCTAACCCTAACCCTAACCCTAACCCTAATCTTGGATTGTTCTTGTGGTGTTCATTCATCCTAACCCTAACCCTAACCCTAACCCTAACCCTAACCCTAACCCTAACCCTAACCCTAACCCTAACCCTAACCCTAACCCTAACCCTAATCTTGGATTGTTCTTGCGGTGTTCATTCACCCTAACCCTAACCCTAACCCTAACCCTAACCCTAACCCTAACACTAACCCTAACCCTAACCCTAACCCTAATCTTGGATTGTTCTTGTGGTGTTCATTCATCCTAACCCTAACCCTAACCCTAACCCTAACCCTAACCCTAACCCTAACCCTAACCCTAACCTTAACCCTAACCCTAACCCTAACCCTAACCCTAACCCTAACCCTAACCCTAATCTTGGATTGTTCTTGCGGTGTTCATTCACTCTAACCCTAACCC
>NW_028113112.1:367500-380000 GCF_964234715.1 Podarcis melisellensis | reverse complement strand
CTAACCCTAACCCTAACCCTAACCCTAATCTTGGATTGTTCTTGCGGTGTTCATTCATCCTAAACCTAACCCTAACCCTAACCCTAACCCTAACCCTTACCCTTACCCTAACCCTAACACTAACACTAACACTAACACTAACACTAACACTAACCCTTATCTTGGATTGTTGTTGCGGTGTTCATTCATCCTAACCCTAACCCTAACCCTAACCCTAACCCTAACCCTAACCCTAACCCTAACCCTAACCCTAACCCTAACCCTAACCCTAACCCTAATCTTGGATTGTTCTTGCGGTGTTCATTCATCCTAACCCTAACCCTAACCCTAACCCTAACCCTAACCCTAACCCTAACCCTAACCCTAACCCTAACCCTATTCTTGGATTGTTCTTGCGGTGTTCATTCACCCTAACCCTAACCCTAACCCTAACCCTAACCCTAACCCTAACCCTAACCCTAATCTTGGATTGTTCTTGCGGTGTTCATTCATCCTAACCCTAACCCTAACCCTAACCCTAACCCTAACCCTAACCCTAACCCTAACCCTAACCCTAACCCTAACCCTAACCCTAATCTTGGATTGTTCTTGCGGTGTTCATTCACCCTAACCCTAACCCTAGCCCTCACCCTCACCCTAACCCTAACCCTAACCCTAACCCTAACCCTAACCCTAACCCTAACCCTAACCTTAACCCTATTCTTGGATTGTTCTTCCAGTGTTCATTCACCCTAACCCTAACCCTAACCCTAACCCTAACCCTAACCCTATTCTTGGATTGTTCTTCCGGTGTTCATTCACTCTAACCCTAACCCTAACCCTAACCCTAACCCTAACCCTAACCCTATTCTTGGATTGTTCTTGCGGTGTTCATTCACCCTAACCCTAACCCTAACCCTAACCCTAACCCTAACCCTAACCCTAATCCTAACCCTAACCCTAACCCTAACCCTAATCTTGGATTGTTCTTGTAGTGTTCATTCATCCTAACCCTAACCCTAACCCTAACCCTAACCCTAATCTTGGATTGTTCTTGCGGTGTTCATTCACCCTAACCCTAACCCTAACCCAACCCTAACCCTAACCCAAACCCTAACCCTAACCCTAACCCTAACCCTAACCCTAACCCTAACCCTAACCCTAACCCTAACCCTAACCCTAACCCTAACCCTATTCTTGGATTGTTCTTGCGGTGTTCATTCACCCTAACCCTAACCCTAACCCTAACCCTAACCCTAACCCTAACCCTAACCCTATTCTTGGATTGTTCTTGCGGTGTTCATTCACCCTAACCCTAACCCTAACCCTAACTCTAACCCTAACCCTAATCCTAACCCTAACCCTAACCCTAACACTACCCCTAACCCTAACCCTATTCTTGGATTGTTCTTGCGGTGTTCATTCACCCTAACCCTAACCCTAACCCTAACCCTAACCCTAACCCTAACCCTAACCCTAACCCTAACCCTAACCCTAACCCTAACCCTAATCTTGGATTGTTCTTGTGGTGTTCATTCATCCTAACCCTAACCCTAACCCTAACCCTAATCTTGGATTGTTCTTGCGGTGTTCATTCATCCTAAACCTAACCCTAACCCTAACCCTAACCCTAACCCTAACCCTAACCCTAACCCTAACCCTAACCCTAACACTAACACTAACACTAACACTAACACTAACACTAACCCTTATCTTGGATTGTTGTTGCGGTGTTCATTCATCCTAACCCTAACCCTAACCCTAACCCTAACCCTAACCCTAACCCTAACCCTAACCCTAATCTTGGATTGTTCTTGTGGTGTTCATTCATCCTAACCCTAACCCTAACCCTAACCCTAACCCTAATCTTGGATTGTTCTTGCGGTGTTCATTCATCCTAACCCTAACCCTAACCCTAACCCTAACCCTAACCCTAACCCTAACACTAACACTAACACTAACCCTTATCTTGGATTGTTGTTGCGGTGTTCATTCATCCTAACCCTAACCCTAACCCTAACCCTAACCCTAACCCTAACCCTAACCCTAACCCTAATCTTGGATTGTTCTTGCGGTGTTCATTCATCCTAACCCTAACCCTAACCCTAACCCTAACCCTAACCCTAACCCTAACCCTATTCTTGGATTGTTCTTGTGGTGTTCATTCACCCTAACCCTAACCCTAACCCTAACCCTAACCCTAACCTTAACCCTAACCCTAACCCTAACCCTAACCCTAATCTTGGATTGTTCTTGCGGTGTTCATTCACCCTAACCCTAACCCTAACCCTAACCCTAACCCTAACCCTAACCCTAACCCTAACCCTAACCCTAACCCTAACCCTAACCCTAACCCTAATCTTGGATTGTTCTTGCGGTGTTCATTCACCCTAACCCTAACCCTCACCCTCACCCTAACCCTAACCCTAACCCTAACCCTAACCCTAACCCTAACCCTAACCCTAACCCTAACCCTATTCTTGGATTGTTCTTCCGGTGTTCATTCACTCTAACCCTAACCCTAACCCTAACCCTAACACTAACCCTAACCCTAACCCTAATCTTGGATTGTTCTTGCGGTGTTCATTCACCCTAACCCTAACCCTAACCCTAACCCTAACCCAACCCTAACCCTTACCCTAACCCTAACCCTAACCCTAACCCTAACCCTAACCCTAACCCTAACCCTAACCCTAACCCTAACCCTAACCCTAACCCTATTCTTGGATTGTTCTTCCGGTGTTCATTCACTCTAACCCTAACCCTAACCCTAACCCTAACCCTATTCTTGGATTGTTCTTGCGGTGTTCATTCACCCTAACCCTAACCCTAACCCTAACCCTAACCCTAATCCTAACCCTAACCCTAACCCTAACCCTAACCCTAATCTTGGATTGTTCTTGTAGTGTTCATTCATCCTAACCCTTACCCTAACCCTAACCCTAATCTTGGATTGTTCTTGCGGTGTTCATTCACCCTAACCCTAACCCTAACCCAACCCTAACCCTAACCCTAACCCTAACCCTAACCCTAACCCTAACCCCAACCCTAACCCCAACCCTAACCCTAACCCTAACCCTAATCTTGGATTGTTCTTGTGGTGTTCATTCATCCTAACCTTAACCCTAACCCTAACCCTAACCCTAACCCTAACCCTAACCCTAACCCTAACCCTAACCCTAACCCTAACCCTAACCCTAACCCTAACCCTAACCCTATTCTTGGATTGTTCTTGCGGTGTTCATTCACCCTAACCCTAACCCTAACCCTAACTCTAACCCTAACCCTAATCCTAACCCTAACCCTAACCCTAACCCTAACCCTAACCCTAACCCTAACCCTAACCCTAACCCTAACCCTAACCCTAACCCTATTCTTGGATTGTTCTTGCGGTGTTCATTCACCCTAACCCTAACCCTAACCCTAACCCTAACCCTAACCCTAACCCTAACCCTAACCCTAACCCTAATCTTGGATTGTTCTTGTGGTGTTCATTCATCCTAACCCTAACCCTAACCCTAACCCTAATCTTGGATTGTTCTTGCGGTGTTCATTCATCCTAAACCTAACCCTAACCCTAACCCTAACCCTAACCCTAACCCTAACCCTAACCCTAACCCTAACCCTAACCCTAACCCTAACCCTAACACTAACACTAACACTAACACTAACCCTTATCTTGGATTGTTGTTGCTGTGTTCATTCATCCTAACCCTAACCCTAACCCTAACCCTAACCCTAACCCTAACCCTAACCCTAACCCTAACCCTAACCCTAACCCTAATCTTGGATTGTTCTTGCGGTGTTCATTCATCCTAACCCTAACCCTAACCCTAACCCTAACCCTAACCCTAACCCTAACCCTAACACTAACCCTATTCTTGGATTGTTCTTGCGGTGTTCATTCACCCTAACCCTAACCCTAACCCTAACCCTAACCCTAACCCTAACCCTAACCCTAACCCTAACCCTAACCCTAATCTTGGATTGTTCTTGCGGTGTTCATTCACCCTAACCCTAACCCTAACCCTAACCCTAACCCTAACCCTAACCCTAATCTTGGATTGTTCTTGCGGTGTTCATTCACCCTAACCCTAACCCTCACCCTAACCCTAACCCTAACCCTAACCCTAACCCTAACCCTAACCCTAACCCTAACCCTAACCCTAACCCTAACCCTAACCCTATTCTTGGATTGTTCTTCCGGTGTTCATTCACTCTAACCCTAACCCTAACCCTAACCCTAACCCTAACCCTAACCCTAACCCTAACCCTAACCCTAGCCCTAACCCTAACCCTAACCCTAACCCTAACCCTAACCCTAACCCTAACCCTATTCTTGGATTGTTCTTGCGGTGTTCATTCACCCTAACCCTAACCCTAACCCAACCCTAACCCTTACCCTAACCCTAACCCTAACCCTAACCCTAACCCTAACCCTAACCCTAACCCTAACCCTAACCCTAACCCTATCCCTATTCTTGGATTGTTCTTGCGGTGTTCATTCACCCTAACCCTAACCCTAACCCTAACCCTAACCCTTACCCTAACCCTAACCCTAACCCTAACCCTAACCCTAACCCTAACCCTAACCCTAACCCTAACCCTAACCCTAACCCTAACCCTAACCCTAATCTTGGATTGTTCTTGTAGTGTTCATTCATCCTTACCCTAACCCTAACCCTAACCCTAACCCTAACCCTAACCCTAACCCTAACCCTAACCCTAACCCTATTCTTGGATTGTTCTTGCGGTGTTCATTCACCCTAACCCTAACCCTAACCCTAACCCTAACCCTAACCCTAACCCTAACCCTATTCTTGGATTGTTCTTGCGGTGTTCATTCACCCTAACCCTAACCCTAACCCTAACTCTAACCCTAACCCTAATCCTAACCCTAACCCTAACCCTAACACTACCCCTAACCCTAACCCTATTCTTGGATTGTTCTTGCGGTGTTCATTCACCCTAACCCTAACCCTAACCCTAACCCTAACCCTAACCCTAACCCTAACCCTAACCCTAATCTTGGATTGTTCTTGTGGTGTTCATTCATCCTAACCCTAACCCTAACCCTAACCCTAACCCTAATCTTGGATTGTTCTTGCGGTGTTCATTCATCCTAACCCTAACCCTAACCCTAACCCTAACCCTAACCCTAACCCTAACCCTAACCCTAACCCTAACCCTAACCCTAACCCTAACCCTAATCTTGGATTGTTCTTGCGGTGTTCATTCATCCTAACCCTAACCCTAACCCTAACCCTAACCCTAACCCTAACCCTAACCCTAACCCTATTCTTGGATTGTTCTTGCGGTGTTCATTCACCCTAACCCTAACCCTAACCCTAACCCTAACCCTAACCCTAACCCTAACCCTAATCTTGGATTGTTCTTGCGGTGTTCATTCACCCTAACCCTAACCCTAACCCTAACCCTAACCCTAACCCTAACCCTAACCCTAATCTTGGATTGTTCTTGCGGTGTTCATTCACCCTAACCCTAACCCTCACCCTCACCCTAACCCTAACCCTAACCCTAACCCTAACCCTAACCCTAACCCTAACCCTAACCCTAACCCTAACCCTATTCTTGGATTGTTCTTCCGGTGTTCATTCACTCTAACCCTAACCCTAACCCTAACCCTAACCCTAACCCTAACCCTAACCCTAACCCTAACCCTAGCCCTAACCCTAACCCTAACCCTAACCCTAACCCTAACCCTAACCCTAACCCTAACCCTATTCTTGGATTGTTCTTGCGGTGTTCATTCACCCTAACCCTAACCCTAACCCAACCCTAACCCTTACCCTTACCCTTACCCTAACCCTAACCCTAACCCTAACCCTAACCCTAACCCTAACCCTAACCCTAACCCTATCCCTATTCTTGGATTGTTCTTGCGGTGTTCATTCACCCTAACCCTAACCCTAACCCTAACCCTTACCCTAACCCTAACCCTAACCCTAACCCTAACCCTAACCCTAACCCTAACCCTAACCCTAACCCTAACCCTAACCCTAACCCTAACCCTAATCTTGGATTGTTCTTGTAGTGTTCATTCATCCTTACCCTAACCCTAACCCTAACCCTAACCCTAACCCTAACCCTAACCCTAACCCTAACCCTAACCCTATTCTTGGATTGTTCTTGCGGTGTTCATTCACCCTAACCCTAACCCTAACCCTAACCCTAACCCTAACCCTAACCCTATTCTTGGATTGTTCTTGCGGTGTTCATTCACCCTAACCCTAACCCTAACCCTAACTCTAACCCTAACCCTAATCCTAACCCTAACCCTAACCCTAACACTACCCCTAACCCTAACCCTATTCTTGGATTGTTCTTGCGGTGTTCATTCACCCTAACCCTAACCCTAACCCTAACCCTAACCCTAACCCTAACCCTAACCCTAACCCTAATCTTGGATTGTTCTTGTGGTGTTCATTCATCCTAACCCTAACCCTAACCCTAACCCTAACCCTAATCTTGGATTGTTCTTGCGGTGTTCATTCATCCTAACCCTAACCCTAACCCTAACCCTAACCCTAACCCTAACCCTAACCCTAACCCTAACCCTAACACTAACACTAACACTAACACTAACACTAACCCTTATCTTGGATTGTTGTTGCGGTGTTCATTCATCCTAACCCTAACCCTAACCCTAACCCTAACCCTAACCCTAACCCTAATCTTGGATTGTTCTTGTGGTGTTCATTCATCCTAACCCTAACCCTAACCCTAACCCTAACCCTAATCTTGGATTGTTCTTGCGGTGTTCATTCATCCTAACCCTAACCCTAACCCTAACCCTAACCCTAACCCTAACACTAACACTAACACTAACCCTTATCTTGGATTGTTGTTGCGGTGTTCATTCATCCTAACCCTAACCCTAACCCTAACCCTAACCCTAACCCTAACCCTAACCCTAACCCTAACCCTAACACTAACCCTAACCCTAACCCTAACCCTAACCCTAATCTTGGATTGTTCTTGCGGTGTTCATTCATCCTAACCCTAACCCTAACCCTAACCCTAACCCTAACCCTAACCCTAACCCTAACCCTAACCCTAACCCTATTCTTGGATTGTTCTTGTGGTGTTCATTCACCCTAACCCTAACCCTAACCCTAACCCTAACCCTAACCCTAACCCTAACCCTAACCTTAACCCTAACCCTAACCCTAACCCTAACCCTAATCTTGGATTGTTCTTGCGGTGTTCATTCACCCTAACCCTAACCCTAACCCTAACCCTAACCCTAACCCTAACCCTAACCCTAACCCTAACCCTAATCTTGGATTGTTCTTGCGGTGTTCATTCACCCTAACCCTAACCCTCACCCTCACCCTAACCCTAACCCTAACCCTAACCCTAACCCTAACCCTAACCCTAACCCTAACCCTAACCCTAACCCTAACCCTAACCCTAACCCTATTCTTGGATTGTTCTTCCGGTGTTCATTCACTCTAACCCTAACCCTAACCCTAACCCTAACACTAACCCTAACCCTAACCCTAATCTTGGATTGTTCTTGCGGTGTTCATTCACCCTAACCCTAACCCTAACCCTAACCCAACCCTAACCCTTACCCTAACCCTAACCCTAACCCTAACCCTAACCCTAACCCTAACCCTAACCCTAACCCTAACCCTAACCCTAACCCTAACCCTAACCCTAACCCTATTCTTGGATTGTTCTTCCGGTGTTCATTCACTCTAACCCTAACCCTAACCCTAACCCTAACCCTATTCTTGGATTGTTCTTGCGGTGTTCATTCACCCTAACCCTAACCCTAACCCTAACCCTAACCCTAATCCTAACCCTAACCCTAACCCTAATCTTGGATTGTTCTTGTAGTGTTCATTCATCCTAACCCTTACCCTAACCCTAACCCTAATCTTGGATTGTTCTTGCGGTGTTCATTCACCCTAACCCTAACCCTAACCCAACCCTAACCCTAACCCTAACCCTAACCCTAACCCTAACCCTAACCCTAACCCTAACCCTAACCCTAACCCTAACCCTAACCCTAATCTTGGATTGTTCTTGTAGTGTTCATTCATCCTAACCCTAACCCTAACCCTAACCCTAACCCTAACCCTAACCCTAACCCTAACCCTAACCCTAACCCTAATCTTGGATTGTTCTTGCGGTGTTAATTCATCCTAAACCTAACCCTAACCCTAACCCTAACCCTAACCCTAACCCTAACCCTAACCCTAACCCTAACCCTAACCCTAACCCTATTCTTGGATTGTTCTTGCGGTGTTCATTCACCCTAACCCTAACCCTAACCCTAACCCTAACTCTAACCCTAACCCTAATCCTAACCCTAACCCTAACCCTAACCCTAACCCTAACCCTAACCCTATTCTTGGATTGTTCTTGCGGTGTTCATTCACCCTAACCCTAACCCTAACCCTAACCCTAACCCTAACCCTAACCCTAACCCTAACCCTAACCCTAACCCTAACCCTAACCCTAATCTTGGATTGTTCTTGTGGTGTTCATTCATCCTAACCCTAACCCTAACCCTAACCCTAACCCTAATCTTGGATTGTTCTTGCGGTGTTCATTCATCCTAAACCTAACCCTAACCCTAACCCTAACCCTAACCCTAACCCTAACCCTAACCCTAACCCTAACCCTAACACTAACACTAACACTAACACTAACACTAACCCTTATCTTGGATTGTTGTTGCTGTGTTCATTCATCCTAACCCTAACCCTAACCCTAACCCTAACCCTAACCCTAACCCTAACCCTAACCCTAACCCTAACCCTAACCCTAACCCTAACCCTAATCTTGGATTGTTCTTGCGGTGTTCATTCATCCTAACCCTAACCCTAACCCTAACCCTAACCCTAACCCTAACCCTAACCCTAACCCTAACCCTAACCCTAACCCTAACCCTAACCCTAACCCTAACCCTATTCTTGGATTGTTCTTGCGGTGTTCATTCACCCTAACCCTAACCCTAACCCTAACCCTAACCCTAACCCTAACCCTAACCCTAACCCTAACCCTAACCCTAACCCTAACCCTAACCCTAACCCTAACCCTATTCTTGGATTGTTCTTCCGGTGTTCATTCACTCTAACCCTAACCCTAACCCTAACCCTAACCCTAACCCTAACCCTAACCCTAACCCTAGCCCTAACCCTAACCCTAACCCTAACCCTAACCCTAACCCTAACCCTAACCCTATTCTTGGATTGTTCTTGCGGTGTTCATTCACCCTAACCCTAACCCTAACCCAACCCTAACCCTTACCCTAACCCTAACCCTAACCCTAACCCTAACCCTAACCCTAACCCTAACCCTAACCCTATCCCTATTCTTGGATTGTTCTTGCGGTGTTCATTCACCCTAACCCTAACCCTAACCCTAACCCTAACCCTAACCCTAACCCTAATCTTGGATTGTTCTTGTAGTGTTCATTCATCCTAACCCTAACCCTAACCCTAACCCTAACCCTAACCCTAACCCTAACCCTAACCCTAACCCTAACCCTAACCCTAACCCTAATCTTGGATTGTTCTTGCGGTGTTAATTCATCCTAAACCTAACCCTAACCCTAACCCTAACCCTAACCCTAACCCTAACCCTAACCCTAACCCTAACCCTAACCCTAACCCTAACCCTATTCTTGGATTGTTCTTGCGGTGTTCATTCACCCTAACCCTAACCCTAACCCTAACTCTAACCCTAACCCTAATCCTAACCCTAACCCTAACCCTAACCCTAACCCTAACCCTAACCCTATTCTTGGATTGTTCTTGCGGTGTTCATTCACCCTAACCCTAACCCTAACCCTAACCCTAACCCTAACCCTAACCCTAACCCTAACCCTAATCTTGGATTGTTCTTGTGGTGTTCATTCATCCTAACCCTAACCCTAACCCTAACCCTAACCCTAATCTTGGATTGTTCTTGCGGTGTTCATTCATCCTAAACCTAACCCTAACCCTAACCCTAACCCTAACCCTAACCCTAACCCTAACCCTAACCCTAACCCTAACCCTAACACTAACACTAACACTAACACTAACACTAACACTAACCCTTATCTTGGATTGTTGTTGCTGTGTTCATTCATCCTAACCCTAACCCTAACCCTAACCCTAACCCTAACCCTAACCCTAACCCTAACCCTAACCCTAACCCTAATCTTGGATTGTTCTTGCGGTGTTCATTCATCCTAACCCTAACCCTAACCCTAACCCTAACCCTAACCCTAACCCTAACCCTAACCCTAACCCTAACCCTAACCCTAACCCTAACCCTAACCCTATTCTTGGATTGTTCTTGCGGTGTTCATTCACCCTAACCCTAACCCTAACCCTAACCCTAACCCTAACCCTAACCCTAACCCTAACCCTAACCCTAACCCTAACCCTAACCCTAACCCTAACCCTAACCCTAACCCTATTCTTGGATTGTTCTTCCGGTGTTCATTCACTCTAACCCTAACCCTAACCCTAACCCTAACCCTAACCCTAACCCTAACCCTAACCCTAGCCCTAACCCTAACCCTAACCCTAACCCTAACCCTAACCCTAACCCTAACCCTATTCTTGGATTGTTCTTGCGGTGTTCATTCACCCTAACCCTAACCCTAACCCAACCCTAACCCTTACCCTAACCCTAACCCTAACCCTAACCCTAACCCTAACCCTAACCCTAACCCTAACCCTATCCCTATTCTTGGATTGTTCTTGCGGTGTTCATTCACCCTAACCCTAACCCTAACCCTAACCCTAACCCTTACCCTAACCCTAACCCTAACCCTAACCCTAACCCTAACCCTAACCCTAACCCTAACCCTAACCCTAACCCTAACCCTAATCTTGGATTGTTCTTGTAGTGTTCATTCATCCTTACCCTAACCCTAACCCTAACCCTAACCCTAACCCTAACCCTAACCCTAACCCTAACCCTAACCCTATTCTTGGATTGTTCTTGCGGTGTTCATTCACCCTAACCCTAACCCTAACCCTAACCCTAACCCTAACCCTATTCTTGGATTGTTCTTGCGGTGTTCATTCACCCTAACCCTAACCCTAACCCTAACTCTAACCCTAACCCTAATCCTAACCCTAACCCTAACCCTAACACTACCCCTAACCCTAACCCTATTCTTGGATTGTTCTTGCGGTGTTCATTCACCCTAACCCTAACCCTAACCCTAACCCTAACCCTAACCCTAACCCTAACCCTAACCCTAACCCTAATCTTGGATTGTTCTTGTGGTGTTCATTCATCCTAACCCTAACCCTAACCCTAACCCTAATCTTGGATTGTTCTTGCGGTGTTCATTCATCCTAACCCTAACCCTAACCCTAACCCTAACCCTAACCCTAACCCTAACACTAACACTAACACTAACACTAACACTAACCCTTATCTTGGATTGTTGTTGCGGTGTTCATTCATCCTAACCCTAACCCTAACCCTAACCCTAACCCTAACCCTAACCCTAACCCTAATCTTGGATTGTTCTTGTGGTGTTCATTCATCCTAACCCTAACCCTAACCCTAACCCTAACCCTAATCTTGGATTGTTCTTGCGGTGTTCATTCATCCTAACCCTAACCCTAACCCTAACCCTAACCCTAACACTAACACTAACACTAACCCTAACCCTTATCTTGGATTGTTGTTGCGGTGTTCATTCATCCTAACCCTAACCCTAACCCTAACCCTAACCCTAACCCTAACCCTAACCCTAACACTAACCCTAACCCTAACCCTAACCCTAATCTTGGATTGTTCTTGCGGTGTTCATTCATCCTAACCCTAACCCTAACCCTAACCCTAACCCTAACCCTAACCCTAACCCTAACCCTATTCTTGGATTGTTCTTGTGGTGTTCATTCACCCTAACCCTAACCCTAACCCTAACCCTAACCCTAACCCTAACCTTAACCCTAACCCTAACCCTAACCCTAACCCTAATCTTGGATTGTTCTTGCGGTGTTCATTCACCCTAACCCTAACCCTAACCCTAACCCTAACCCTAACCCTAACCCTAACCCTAACCCTAACCCTAACCCTAACCCTAACCCTAATCTTGGATTGTTCTTGCGGTGTTCATTCACCCTAACCCTAACCCTCACCCTCACCCTAACCCTAACCCTAACCCTAACCCTAACCCTAACCCTAACCCTAACCCTAACCCTAACCCTATTCTTGGATTGTTCTTCCGGTGTTCATTCACTCTAACCCTAACCCTAACCCTAACCCTAACACTAACCCTAACCCTAACCCTAATCTTGGATTGTTCTTGCGGTGTTCATTCACCCTAACCCTAACCCTAACCCTAACCCTAACCCAACCCTAAACCCTTACCCTAACCCTAACCCTAACCCTAACCCTAACCCTAACCCTAACCCTAACCCTAACCCTAACCCTAACCCTAACCCTAACCCTAACCCTATTCTTGGATTGTTCTTCCGGTGTTCATTCACTCTAACCCTAACCCTAACCCTAACCCTAACCCTATTCTT
>NW_028113112.1:350000-355000 GCF_964234715.1 Podarcis melisellensis | reverse complement strand
AAACCTAACCCTAACCCTAACTCTAACCCTAACCCTAACCCTAACCCTAACCCTAAGCCTAACCCTAACCCTAACCCTAACCCTAACCCTATTCTTGGATTGTTCTTCCGGTGTTCATTCACTCTAACCCTAACCCTAACCCTAACCCTAACCCTAACCCTATACCTAACCCTAACCCTAACCCTAACCCTATTCTTGGATTGTTCTTGCGGTGTTCATTCACCCTAACCCTAACCCTAACCCTAACCCTAACCCTAACCCTAACCCTAACCCTATCCCTATTCTTGGATTGTTCTTGCGGTGTTCATTCACCCTAACCCTAACCCTAACCCTAACCCTAACCCTAACCCTAACCCTAACCCTAACCCTAACCCTAACCCTAACCCTAACCCTAACCCTAACCCTAATCTTGGATTGTTCTTGTAGTGTTCATTCATCCTAACCCTAACCCTAACCCTAACCCTAACCCTAACCCTAACCCTAACCCTAACCCTAACCCTAATCTTGGATTGTTCTTGCGGTGTTCATTCATCCTAAACCTAAGCCTAAGCCTAAGCCTAACCCTAACCCTAACCCTAACCCTAACCCTAACCCTAACCCTAACCCTAACACTAACACTAACACTAACACTAACACTAACACTAACCCTTATCTTGGATTGTTCTTGCGGTGTTCATTCATCCTAACCCTAACCCTAACCCTAACCCTAACCCTAACCCTAACCCTAATCTTGGATTGTTCTTGCGGTGTTCATTCACCCTAACCCTAACTCTAACCCTAACCCTAACCCTAATCTTGGATTGTTCTTGTAGTGTTCATTCATCCTAACCCTAACCCAAACCCTAACCCTAACCCTTACCCTTACCCTAAACCTAACCCTAACCCTAACCCTAAGCCTAATCTTGGATTTTTCTTGCGGTGTTCATTCATCCTAAACCTAACCCTAACCCTAACTCTAACCCTAACCCTAACCCTAACCCTAACCCTAACCCTAACCCTAACCCTAACCCTATCCCTAACCCTAACACTAACACTAACCCTTATCTTGGATTGTTCTTGCGGTGTTCATTCATCCTAACCCTAACCCTAACCCTAACCCTAACCCTAACCCTAACCCTAACCCTAACCCTAATCTTGGATTGTTCTTGCGGTGTTCATTCATCCTAACCCTAACCCTAACCCTAACCCTAACCCCAACCCCAACCCTAACCCTAACCCTAACCCTAACCCTAACCCTAACCCTAACCCTAACCCTAACTCTAATCTTGGATTGTTCTTGCGGTGTTCATTCACCCTAACCCTAACCCTAACCCTCACCCTAACCCTCACCCTAACCCTAACCCTAACCCTAACCCTAACCCTAACCCTAATCTTGGATTGTTCTTGCGGTGTTCATTCACCCTAACCCTAACCCTAACCCTAACCCTAACCCTAATCTTGGATTGTTCTTGTAGTGTTCATTCATCCTAACCCTAACCCTAACCCTAACCCTAACCCTAACCCTAACCCTAACCCTAACCCTAACCCTAATCTTGGATTGTTCTTGCGGTGTTCATTCATCCTAAACCTAACCCTAACCCTAACTCTAACCCTAACCCTAACCCTAACCCTAACCCTAACCCTAAGCCTAACCCTAACCCTAACCCTAACCCTATTCTTGGATTGTTCTTCCGGTGTTCATTCACTCTAACCCTAACCCTAACCCTAACCCTAACCCTAACCCTAACCCTAACCCTATACCTAACCCTAACCCTAACCCTAACCCTATTCTTGGATTGTTCTTGCGGTGTTCATTCACCCTAACCCTAACCCTAACCCTAACCCTAACCCTAACCCTAACCCTATCCCTATTCTTGGATTGTTCTTGCGGTGTTCATTCACCCTAACCCTAACCCTAACCCTAACCCTAACCCTAACCCTAACCCTAACCCTAACCCTAACCCTAACCCTAACCCTAACCCTAACCCTAATCTTGGATTGTTCTTGTAGTGTTCATTCATCCTAACCCTAACCCTAACCCTAACCCTAACCCTAACCCTAACCCTAACCCTAACCCTAATCTTGGATTGTTCTTGCGGTGTTCATTCATCCTAAACCTAAGCCTAAGCCTAAGCCTAAGCCTAACCCTAACCCTAACCCTAACCCTAACCCTAACCCTAACCCTAACCCTAACCCTAACACTAACACTAACACTAACACTAACACTAACACTAACCCTTATCTTGGATTGTTCTTGCGGTGTTCATTCATCCTAACCCTAACCCTAACCCTAACCCTAACCCTAACCCTAACCCTAATCTTGGATTGTTCTTGCGGTGTTCATTCACCCTAACCCTAACTCTAACCCTAACCCTAACCCTAATCTTGGATTGTTCTTGTAGTGTTCATTCATCCTAACCCTAACCCAAACCCTAACCCTAACCCTTACCCTTACCCTAAACCTAACCCTAACCCTAACCCTAAGCCTAATCTTGGATTTTTCTTGCGGTGTTCATTCATCCTAAACCTAACCCTAACCCTAACTCTAACCCTAACCCTAACCCTAACCCTAACCCTAACCCTAACCCTAACCCTAACCCTATCCCTAACCCTAACACTAACACTAACCCTTATCTTGGATTGTTCTTGCGGTGTTCATTCATCCTAACCCTAACCCTAACCCTAACCCTAACCCTAACCCTAACCCTAACCCTAATCTTGGATTGTTCTTGCGGTGTTCATTCATCCTAACCCTAACCCTAACCCTAACCCTAACCCCAACCCCAACCCTAACCCTAACCCTAACCCTAACCCTAACCCTAACCCTAACCCTAACCCTAACTCTAATCTTGGATTGTTCTTGCGGTGTTCATTCACCCTAACCCTAACCCTAACCCTCACCCTAACCCTCACCCTAACCCTAACCCTAACCCTAACCCTAACCCTAACCCTATTCTTGGATTGTTCTTCCGGGGTTCATTCACTCTAACCCTAACCCTAACCCTAACCCTAACCCTAACCCTAACCCTAACCCTATTCTTGGATTGTTCTTGCGGTGTTCATTCACCCTAACCCTAACCCTAACCCTAACCCAACCCTAACCCTTACCCTTACCCTAACCCTAACCCTAACCCTAACCCTAACCCTAACCCTAACCCTAACCCTAACCCTAAACCTATCCCTATTCTTGGATTGTTCTTGCGGTGTTCATTTACCCTAACCCTAACCCTAACCCTAACCCTAACCCTAACCCTAACCCTAACCCTAACCCTAACCCTAACCCTAATCTTGGATTGTTCTTGCGGTGTTCATTCATCCTAACCCTAACCCTAACCCTAACCCTAACCCTAACCCTAACCCTAACCCCAACCCTAACCCCAACCCTAACCCTAACCCTAACCCGAATCATGGATTGTTCTTGTGGTGTTCATTCATCCTAACCCTAACCCTAACCCTAACCCTAACCCTAACCCTAACCCTAACCCTAACCCTAACCCTAACCCTATTCTTGGATTGTTCTTGCGGTGTTCATTCACCCTAACCCTAACCCTAACCCTAACCCTAACCCTAACCCTAACCCTAACCCTAACCCTAATCTTGGATTGTTCTTGCGGTGTTCATTCACCCTAACCCTTACCCTAACCCTAACCCTAACCCTAACCCTAATCTTGGATTGTTCTTGTAGTGTTCATTCATCCTAACCCTAACCTTAACCCTAACCCTAACCCTAACCCTAACCCTAACCCTAACCCTAACCCTAACCCTAACCCTAACCCTAACCCTAACCCTAACCCTAATCTTGGATTGTTCTTGTAGTGTTCATTCATCCTAACCCTAAGCCTACCCCTAACCCTAACCCTAACCCTAACCCTAATCTTGGATTGTTCTTGCGGTGTTCATTCATCCTAAACCTAAGCCTAACCCTAAGCCTAACCCTAACCCTAACCCTAACCCTAACCCTAACCCTAACACTAACACTAACACTAACACTAACCCTTATCTTGGATTGTTCTTGCGGTGTTCATTCATCCTAACCCTAACCCTAACCCTAACCCTAACCCTAACCCTAACCCTAACCCTAACCCTAACCCTAACCCTAACCCTAACCCTATTCTTGGATTGTTCTTGCGGTGTTCATTCACCCTAACCCTAACCCTAACCCTAACCCTAACCCTAACCCTAACCCTAACCCTAACCCTAATCTTGGATTGTTCTTGCGGTGTTCATTCACCCTAACCCTAACCCTAACCCTAACCCTAACCCTAATCTTGGATTGTTCTTGTAGTGTTCATTCATCCTAACCCTAACCCTAACCCTAACCCTAACCCTAACCCTAACCCTAACCCTAACCCTATTCTTGGATTGTTCTTGCGGTGTTCATTCACCCTAACCCTAACCCTAACCCTAACCCTAACCCTAACCCTAACCCTAACCCTAACCCTAATCTTGGATTGTTCTTGTAGTGTTCATTCATCCTTACCCTAACCCTAACCCTAACCCTAACCCTAATCTTGGATTGTTCTTGCGGTGTTCATTCATCCTAAACCTAACCCTAACCCTAACCCTAACCCTAACCCTAACCCTAACCCTAACCCTAACCCTAACCCCAACCCTAACCCCAACCCTAACCCTAACCCTAACCCTAATCTTGGATTGTTCTTGTGGTGTTCATTCATCCTAACCCTAACCCTAACCCTAACCCTAACCCTAACCCTAACCCTAACCCTAACCCTAACCCTAATCTTGGATTGTTCTTGCGGTGTTCATTCACCCTAACCCTAACCCTAACCCTAACCCTAACCCTATCCCTAACCCTAACACTAACACTAACCCTTATCTTGGATTGTTCTTGCGGTGTTCATTCATCCTAACCCTAACCCTAACCCTAACCCTAACCCTAACCCTAACCCTAACCCTAATCTTGGATTGTTCTTGCGGTGTTCATTCATCCTAACCCTAACCCTAACCCTAACCCTAACCCTAACCCCAACCCTAACCCTAACCCTAACCCTAACCCTAAC
>NW_028113112.1:332500-335000 GCF_964234715.1 Podarcis melisellensis | reverse complement strand
CCTAACCCTAACCCTAACCCTAACCCTAACCCTAACCCTAACCCTATTCTTGGATTGTTCTTTCGGTGTTCATTCACCCTAACCCTAACCCTAACCCTAACCCTAACCCTAACCCTATCCCTATTCTTGGATTGTTCTTGCGGTGTTCATTCACCCTAACCCTAACCCTAACCCTAACCCTAACCCTAACCCTAACCCTAACCCTAACCATAACCCTAACCCTAATCTTGGATTGTTCTTGTAGTGTTCATTCATCCTAAACCTAACCCTAACCCTAACCCTAACCCTAACCCTAACCCTAACCCTAACCCTAACCCTAACCCTAACCCTAACCCTAACCCTAACCCTAACACTAACACTAACACTAACACTAACACTAACCCTTATCTTGGATTGTTCTTGCGGTGTTCATTCATCCTAACCCTAACCCTAACCCTAACCCTAACCCTAACCCTAACCCTAACCCTAACCCTAACCCTAACCCTAACCCTAATCCTAACCCTAACCCTAAACCCTAACCCTAACCCTAACCCTAACCCTAACCCTAACCCAAACCCTAACCCTTACCCTAATCCTGGATTGTTCTTGTGGTGTTCACTCATCCTAACCCTAACCCTAACCCTAACCCTAACCCTAACCCTAACCCTAACCCTAATCCTAACCCTAACCCTAACCCTATTCTTGGATTGTTCTTGCGGTGCTCATTCACCCTAACCCTAACCCTAACCCTAACCCTAACTCTAACCCTAACCCTAACCCTAATCCTAACCCTAACCCTAACCCTAACCCTAACCCTAACCCTAACCCTAACCCTAACCCTAACCCTAACCCTAACCCTATTCTTGGATTGTTCTTGCGGTGTTCATTCACCCTAACCCTAACCCTAACCCTAACCCTAACCCTAACCCTAACCCTAACCCTAACCCTAACCCTAACCCTAACCCTAACCCTAACCCTAACCCTAACCCTAATCTTGGATTGTTCTTGTGGTGTTCATTCACCCTAACCCTAACCCTAACCCTAACCCTAACCCTAACCCTAACCCTAACCCTAACCCTAACCCTAATCTTGGATTGTTCTTGCGGTGTTCATTCACCCTAACCCTAACCCTAACCCTAACCCTAACCCTAACCCTAACCCTAACCCTAACCCTAACCCTAACCCTAACCCTAACCCTAACCCTAATCTTGGATTGTTCTTGTAGTGTTCATTCATCCTAACCCTAACCCTAACCCTAACCCTAACCCTAACCCTAACCCTAACCCTAACCCCAACCCTAACCCTAACCCCAACCCTAACCCTAACCCTAACCCTAACCCTAACCCTAACCCTAACCCTAACCCTAACCCTAATCTTGGATTGTTCTTGCGGTGTTCATTCATCCTAACCCTAACCCTAACCCTAACCCTAACCCTAACCCTAACCCTAACCCTAACCCTAACCCTAACCCTAACCCTAACCCTAATCTTGGATTGTTCTTGCGGTGTTCATTCACCCTAACCCTAACCCTAACCCTAACCCTAACCCTAACCCTCACCCTAACCCTAACCCTAACCCTAACCCTAACCCTAACCCTAACCCTAACCCTAACCCTAACCCTAAATCTAACCCTAACCCTAACCCTAACCCTTACCCTAACCCTAACCCTAAACCTAAACCTAACCCTAACCCTAACCCTATTCTTGGATTGTTCTTCCGGTGTTCATTCACTCTAACCCTAACCCTAACCCTAACCCTAACCCTAACCCTAACCCTATTCTTGGATTGTTCTTGCGGTGTTCATTCACCCTAACCCTAACCCTAACCCTAACCCAACCCTAACCCTTACCCTAACCCTAACCCTAACCCTAACCCTAACCCTAACCCTAACCCTATCCCTATTCTTGGATTGTTCTTGCGGTGTTCATTCACCCTAACCCTAACCCTAACCCTAACCCTAACCCTAACCCTAACCCTAATCTTGGATTGTTCTTGTAGTGTTCATTCATCCTTACCCTAACCCTAACCCTAACCCTAACCCTAATCTTGGATTGTTCTTGCGGTGTTCATTCATCCTAAACCTAACCCTAACCCTAACCCTAACCCTAACCCTAACCCTAAGCCCAACTCTAACTCCAACCCTAACCCTAACCCTAACCCTAATCTTGGATTGTTCTTGTGGTGTTCATTCATCCTAACCCTAACCCTAACCCTAACCCTAACCCTAACCCTAACCCTAACCCTAACCCTAACCCTAACCCTATTCTTGGATTGTTCTTGCGGTGTTCATTCACCCTAACCCTAACCGTAACTCTAACCCTAACCCTAACCCTAACCCTAACCCTAACCCTAACCCTAACCCTAACCCTAACCCTAACCCTAACCCTAACCCTAACCCTAACCCTAACCCTAACCCTAATCTTGGATTGTTCTTGCGGTGTTCATTCACCCTAACCCTAACCCTAACCCTAACCCTAACCCTAACCCTAACCCTAATCTTGGATTGTTCTTGCAGTGTTCA
>NW_028113112.1:300000-307500 GCF_964234715.1 Podarcis melisellensis | reverse complement strand
TCCTGTGCTTATCGGCCTGCACCTTATACGCCTGTTTTGCCAGCTCCAAATGTCTCCGCAGCTCCTCGTGCACCTCTTGCAACTCCGCTGCAAACTGGTCGGCATCTTGAGGCCCCCCCCCTCCTGGTGCCGCAAATCTCGGGAAGGTTCTGGGATGACGGCCATTGTTCGCGAAGAAAGGCGTCACCCCGGTGGAAGCGTGTTTCGTGTTGTTGTAGGCGAATTCAGCCATCGGCAGATAGTCCACCCACGCCGCAGGTCGCTGGTTGGCGTAGCACCGCAGGTACTGCTGCATGATCGCGTTGACCCTCTCCGCTTGACCGTTGGTTTGTGGATGCCTCGCCGATGTCAGGTTGATTTTGACGTGCAAGATGCCCAGAAGCTTTCGCCAGAAAGTGGAAACAAACTGGCGCCCCCTGTCGGACAAGACGGACTGCGGAAGTCCATGCACTCTGAAGACGTGATCGATGAAGAGCTTTGCGGTCTGTTCTGCCGTCGCCACCTTGGCACAAGGGATGAAGTGCGCCATCTTGGTGAACAAGTCCACCACCACTAACACCGCCGTCTTACCTCTGGAGCTGGGCAGGTCTGTAACAAAGTCCAACGCTACCCTCTCCCACGGTTGCTGCGGTGTCTCCAGCGGTTCTAGCAATCCCGCCTGCTTCTGGTGCACTGGTTTGGACCTCTGGCAGATATCACACCTGGCGACGTAGTCCGCCACCTCTCCTCTCATCTGGGGCCACCAAAAGTCTCTAGCCACCAACTCCATCGTCTTTTCTTTGCCGAAATGGCCTGCACTAGGGGCGTCATGCAACTGTTGCAGAACCTTGGCTCGAAGATCGTCGGTGGGCACGTAAAGGGCACCCTTACGAGTCAAAAGTCCATCTTGTAATTGAAACTCATCGTTGTGTCGCGACCCTCCGCGTAGCTCCTCCATCTTAGACTGTGCAAACTGATCCCTTTGCAACGCGCGTCGCACCGCGTCCAGGTCGACTGCGATGGTAGCGCACGTCCACGCCTGCGGTGCGAAAATGTGCTTTGCTGCGATTGGAGCTGCTTCCTCCAAGTATTGCGGCTTTCGGGACAGCGCGTCTGCAATAACATTGGAGTCTCCTGGGATGTATTCTATTTTGAAGTCGAAGTCCGCAAAGAACTCCGCCCAGCGCATGTGTCGCTGGGTCTGCAACTTAGCCGTCCGCCAATACTCTAAGTTCTTGTGATCCGTGCGGACCTGCACCGTGTGCTTGGCTCCTATTAAGAAGTGTCGCCACGCTTTGAAAGCTGCATGAATGGCCAACAACTCCCTGTCCCATATGGTATAATTGCGCTCCGTCTTGCTGAGCTTCCGGGAGTAGAACGCACCCGGTCGCCAGTTGCCTTGTGAATCCTCTTGCAAAAGAACGGCCCCAACCGCTCTATCTGACGCATCGGTCTCTACCCGCATGGGTCTGCCGGGATTCACGTGGAGCAGCTGCTCTTCGGAGGCGAAAAGACCCTTAAGCGTCCGGAAGGACCGCTCCGCTTGTTCGGTCCAGACGAACTTCTTCTTCTTGGAACTGAGGGTGTCAGTGATCGCCGCCGTCGCGTTCGCAAAACCTTTAATAAACTTGCGGTAAAAATTGGCAAAGCCGATGAACCTCTGGACCTCTTTCCGATTTCGAGGGCTTTTCCAGTCCAACAGCGCTTGAACCTTAGCCCTGTCCATGGCCAGTCCCTCGTCGGACAACTTGTAGCCAAGGAAATCAACCTCTCTGACATCAAACTGGCACTTTTCCAACTTGGCGTACAGCCTGTGTTCCTTCAGCCTCTGCAGGACCTCCCTCACGTCCTTATCGTGATCCTCCGGCGATTCCGAGAAAATCAGGATATCGTCGAGAAAGCAGACACACTTCTTGTAGAGGAGACCTGCTAGCACGTGGTGCATAAATGCTTGAAAAACGTGGCTGCCATTTTGGAGGCCGAAAGGCATGACTCTGTATTCGTATGTGCCCAGAGGGGTGAACATGGCGGTCTTCCACTCATCTCCTTTCCGGATGCGGATGAGATTGTAAGCTCCACGTAGGTCCAGCTTGGTGAAAATCTTGCCCCTCCTGACGGTCGCTAAAAGGTCGTCAATCTTGGGCATGGGGAAAGCTTTGGGCTTAGTCAAGCTGTTGATGAACCTGTAATCCACTATAAGCCTTTTTTGGGGCGTGTCCTTCTTCTTCACAAAGAAAACAGGGCTGCCTCCCGCTGCTTTAGATTCCTGGATGAAACCGCGCTTGAGGTTATGGTCTATGAACTCCCGAAGCTCTTGCATTTCGTCCTCCGACATGGAGTACAGCTTGGCAGCAGGCAATTGCGCCCCTGGCACTAAATCAATCGCGCAGTCGTAAGGTCTATGAGGCGGCAACTTGTCAGCTTCCTTCTCACAGAAAACCTCCAAGAATTCCTGGTACTTGTGAGGCACTGTTTGCACCATACCCAGATGCAATGGCTGCTCAGCTTCTCCTCCCTGCTCGGTCTGAAAGCAATGCTGAGCACAATACGATGAACAAAAGTTGATCTGCCTCTGGTACCACGCAACCGCGGGACTGTGCCTCTCCAGCCAACTCATGCCTAACACGATGGGTGTGTCCGATAAGTGGGTGACATTGAAACTAATAAGCTCTCGATGGTTGCCAATCTGCATCATCATGGGAGGGGTTTGCTGCACCACTTGCCCCCCCAGCAACTTCCTGCCGTCCACCGTGACCACGTTCAGAGGCGTCGTTGCAGGCAGGAGCGCCATGTTGTGCTGCTTAACGAACTGCAGTCCCATGAAGTCGGCGTTGCTTCCCGAATCGATCGTTATTGGAACCTCGAGGAGTCTCCCATCAGGCAACTGGAGTGTTGCTGTGAGCAGAACTGCCGGTTTGGGAGGCAAAGGGTCCACGCTCTGCAGTGATGCTGGGGGCTTGTCTACAGATCCGCCTGGCTGAGCCCCAGTAGCTCTGCTTCCAGCCAGGCACTGTCGTTTCCCTGAAGCTGCTCCCCTGGTTGCACCTCTGCTGTTACAGTTGCCAGCGCTGCAGTGTGCTTCTGGAGCCTCTGGGGGCACTCTTTCGCCATATGGTGCGCACTGTCACAGATGTAACACTTCCTGGTTCCTCTAGGAGGCTTCGCTTTGGCTGCACCAGGGACAGGGCTCTGGGATGGCTTCTGAGCCCTAGCACCACCAATCTCCATTGGCTCCTCTCTGTCCTTCCCCATTGGCGAGGGGTGCGCACGGCTGAAGTCCCTGTGCACAAAAGGGAGAGTCCTTGCTTGCGCACGCGCTTGGGGCCCGTCCTCCTCATGCCACGGACGCCCCTCATGTCGAATTCCAAGAGCTAAAGCCCGTTGCACCACGTCTTCTAGGGTCTGGGGTCTGTCCCCCCTAGCGATCTCATCCTTGATGGGGGGGCTCAATCCCTCCCAAAAAAGATCTCTGACCGGTTTACTGTCCTTTGGCCAATCTAAGGCGGTGAGCAATGCAAAAAATTTAGAGTGGTATTGGCGCACAGTCGCTTTCCCCTGCCTCAGCCCGTGCATTTGACGGCGCGCAATGTCCACATCCACAGAGGATTGAAAACAAGAATCCATCGCTTTGATGAACGCAGTTGAATCGCGACGGGCCGGTCCATCTTCGCGCCACAAATTGCGTAGCCAAGCCCTGGCCTCCCCATGCAGGTGCGAAACAATGAACCCCACTCTCTCCTCCTCATCTTTAAAATCGTGACGGAGTAAGTGCAGTGCATATACAACGTCCGCTCTGAAATTGGGATAGTCTTGCAAGTTGCCATTAAAATGCGGAACTAGGGCACCCCCCCTCCGTCCAAGCGCAATGCCCTCCGCTCTGGATCCTGGGGCCCCCGCCTTGTCCGCGCGCTCCCACCTTGCCTGCAAATCCTGGCACGTCTTCTCCAAGTCGTCATTCTTCTTCTGCGAAGCAATGACTGCCGATGTGAGAGCGGTAACCTGATTCCGCAATGCAACCAGCTGCTCCTCAGCGCTCATGGCTGCTCCCGTTCGTGAGCTTCGCAAAAAAAAATTTTTGCTTTGGCAGAGGGGACTTACTGTCACGGCCACCCAGGTCTGGTCCCAGCTCACAAGAGACCTCACTCCGTTGCAGCTTATTTACAGGAAAAGTTTATTGTAGATTTCTGCTTCTCATACAGTTCAGCATTGTGGCCGTACGTCTGCCACGTTAGACCGCTGAAGTCCCCTCTGACTCCTCCCCTCTTCCGCACCAACTTAATAGCCTGGCTCTAGACCACCTCTTCCTCTCCTTTCTTTTCCGCAGGGTCTTCCTGCCCCCCTGGGTTCCCTCTCTCCGTGACTCGCCTGAGGCTGAATCCTCTGCCGCCTCTTCCCCCCTCTTTCTGGCTTTAGGGCCGGGCTCCTCCCCTGAGCTCTCTCCACTTCCGCGCGCCTCTACGTTTGAACTTGGCGCGCGTACGTTGCTGCTGACCTTTCTTTCGACCGCTACACCACCCCCTGCTCTGCTCTCCACCCTTTCCGGCTGAACACCCTGCTCCAACCCCCTCTCTCTGTTCTCTCCTAATCCTGCTCCCTCCGAGAGGCTGACGACTCCACCCCCTTTACTCCGTTCCGGCTGAGACGTCTCTTGCTTCCTCTGTCTTCCACTGGGCTCCTCTCCGCTTCTCCCTTCTCCTCCCCTTTGCTTGATTAAGGTAACCCCCTTTTGAGAATCCTCTGACTCGCTGCTCAGACTCGTGGATTCCCTCAGAATTCCGTCATCTTCTTCCTCATCCTTCTGCCCCTCCTCCCACTCGCTCTCCGTCTCCTCTGTCATCTCCTCCTCTCTCCCAGAAACCCTGACACTAACCCTAACCCTAACCCTAATCTTGGATTGTTCTTGCGGTGTTCATTCATCCTAAACCTAACCCTAACCCTAACCCTAACCCTAACCCTAACCCTAACCCCAACCCTAACCCCAACCCTAACCCTAACCCTAACCCTAATCTTGGATTGTTCTTGTGGTGTTCATTCATCCTAACCCTAACCCTAACCCTAACCCTAACCCTAACCCTAACCCTAACCCTAACCCTAACCCTAACCCTAACCCTAACCCTAACCCTAACCCTAACCCTATTCTTGGATTGTTCTTGCGGTGTTCATTCACCCTAACCCTAACCCTAACCCTAACCCGAACCCTAACCCGAACCCTAACCCTAACCCTAACCCTAACCTTGGATTGTTCTTGCGGTGTTCATTCATCCTAACCCTAACCCTAACCCTAACCCTAACCCTAACCCTAACCCTAACCCTAACCCTATTCTTGGATTGTTCTTGCGGTGTTCATTCACCCTAACCCTAACCCTAACCCTAACCCTAACCCTAACCCTAACCCTAACCCTAACCCTAACCCTAATCTTGGATTGTTCTTGCGGTGTTCATTCATCCTAAACCTAACCCTAACCCTAACCCTAACCCTAACCCTAACCCTAACCCTAACCCTAACCCTACCCCTAACCCTAACCCTAACCCTAACCCTAACCCTAACCCTAACCCTAATCTTGGATTGTTCTTGCGGTGTTCATTCATCCTAACCCTAACCCTAACCCTAACCCTAACCCTAACCCTAACCCTAACCCTAACCCTAACCCTAACCCTTATCTTGGATTGTTCTTGCGGTGTTCATTCATCCTAACCCTAACCCTAACCCTAACCCTAACCCTAACCCTAACCCTAACCCTAACCCTAAAAATAACCCTAACCCTAACCCTCACCCTTACCCTAACCCTAATCTTGGATTGCTCTTGCGGTGTTCATTCACCCTAACCCTAACCCTAACCCTAACCCTAACCCTAACCCTAACCCTAACCCTAACCTTAACCCTAACCCTAACCCTAACCCTAACCCTAACCTTGGATTGTTCTTGCGGTGTTCATTCATCCTAACCCTAACCCTAACCCTAACCCTAACCCTAACCCTAACCCTAACCCTATTCTTGGATTGTTCTTGCGGTGTTCATTCACCCTAACCCTAACCCTAACCCTAACCCTAACCCTAACCCTAACCCTAACCCTAACCCTAACCCTAACCCTAACCCTAATCTTGGATTGTTCTTGCGGTGTTCATTCATCCTAAACCTAACCCTAACCCTAACCCTAACCCTAACCCTAACCCTAACCCTAACCCTACCCCTAACCCTAACCCTAACCCTAACCCTAACCCTAACCCTAACCCTAACCCTAATCTTGGATTGTTCTTGCGGTGTTCATTCATCCTAACCCTAACCCTAACCCTAACCCTAACCCTAACCCTAACCCTAACCCTAACCCTTATCTTGGATTGTTCTTGCGGTGTTCATTCATCCTAACCCTAACCCTAACCCTAACCCTAACCCTAACCCTAACCCTAACCCTAACCCTAACCCTAACCCTAACCCTAAAACTAACCCTAACCCTAACCCTCACCCTTACCCTAACCCTAATCTTGGATTGCTCTTGCGGTGTTCATTCACCCTAACCCTAACCCTAACCCTAACCCTAACCCTAACCCTAACCCTAACCCTAACCTTAACCCTAACCCTAACCCTAACCCTAACCCTAATCTTGGATTGTTCTTGCGGTGTTCATTCACCCTAACCCTAACCCTAACACTAACCCTAACCCTAACCCTAACCCTAACCCTAACCCTAATCTTGGATTGTTCTTGCGTTGTTCATTCACCCTAACCCTAACCCTAACCCTAACCCTTACCCTAACCCTAACCCTAACCCTAACCCTAACCCTAATCTTGGATTGTTCTTGTGGTGTTCATTCATCCTAACCCTAACCCTAACCCTAACCCTAACCCTAACCCTAACCCTAACCCTAACCCTAACCCTAATCTTGGATTGTTCTTGCGGTGTTCATTCATCCTAACCCTAACCCTAACCCTAACCCTAACCCTAACCCTAACCCTAACCCTAACCCTAATCTTGGATTGTTCTTGTAGTGTTCATTCATCCTAACCCTAACCCTAACCCTAACCCTAACCCTAACCCTAACCCTAACCCTAACCCTAATCTTGGATTGTTCTTGCGGTGTTCATTCACTCTAACCCTAACCCTAACCCTAACCCTAACCCTAACCCTAACCCTAACCCTAACCCTAACCCTAACCCTATTCTTGGATTGTTCTTGCGGTGTTCATTCACTCTAACCCTAACCCTAACCCTAACCCTAACCCTAACCCTAACCCTAACCCTAACCCTAACCCTAACCCTAACCCTATTCTTGGATTGTTCTTGCGGTGTTCATTCACCCTAACCCTAACCCTAACCCTAACCCAACCCTAACCCTAACCCTAACCCTAACCCTAACCCTAACCCTAACCCTAACCCTAACCCTAACCCTATCCCTATTCTTGGATTGTTCTTGCGGTGTTCATTTACCCTAACCCTAACCCTAACCCTAACCCTAACCCTAACCCTAACCCTAACCCTAACCCTAATCTTGGATTGTTCTTGTAGTGTTCATTCATCCTAACC
>NW_028113112.1:250000-255000 GCF_964234715.1 Podarcis melisellensis | reverse complement strand
CCTAACCCTAACCCTAACCCTAACCCTAACCCTAACCCTAATCTTGGATTGTTCTTGCGGTGTTCATTCACCCTAACCCTAACCCTAACCCTAACCCTAACCCTAACCCTAACCCTAACCCTAATCCTAATCTTGGATTGTTCTTGCGTTGTTCATTCACCCTAACCCTAACCCTAACCCTAACCCTAACCCTAACCCTAACCCTAACCCTAGCCCTAACCCTAACCCTAACCCTAACCCTAACCCTAACCCTAACCCTAACCCTAACCCTAACCCTAACCCTAATCTTGGATTGTTCTTGCGGTGTTCATTCATCCTAAACCTAACCCTAACCCTAACCCTAACCCTAACCCTAACCCTAACCCTAACCCTAACCCTAACCCCAACCCTAACCCCAACCCTAACCCTAACCCTAACCCTAATCTTGGATTGTTCTTGTGGTGTTCATTCATCCTAACCCTAACCCTAACCCTAACCCTAACCCTAACCCTAACCCTAACCCTAACCCTAACCCTAACCCTAACCCTAACCCTAACCCTAACCCTAACCCTATTCTTGGATTGTTCTTGCGGTGTTCATTCACCCTAACCCTAACCCTAACCCTAACCCTAACCCTAACCCTAACCCTAACCCTAACCCTAACCCTAATCCTGGATTGTTCTTGCGTTGTTCATTCACCCTAACCCTAACCCTAACCCTAACCCTAACCCTAATCTTGGATTGTTCTTGTGGTGTTCATTCATCCTAACCCTAACCCTAACCCTAATCTTGGATTGTTCTTGCGTTGTTCATTCACCCTAACCCTAACCCTAACCCTTACCCTAACCCTAACCCTAACCCTAACCCTAACCCTAATCTTGGATTGTTCTTGTGGTGTTCATTCACCCTAACCCTAACCCTAACCCTAACCCTAACCCTAACCCTAACCCTAACCCTTATCTTGGATTGTTCTTGCGGTGTTCATTCATCCTAACCCTAACCCTAACCCTAACCCTAACCTTAACCCTAACCCCAACCCCAACCCTAACCCTAACCCTAACGCTAACCCTAACCCTAACCCTAACCCTATTCTTGGATTGTTCTTGCGGTGTTCATTCACCCTAACCCTAACCCTAACCCTAACCCTAACCCTAACCCTAACCCTAATCCTAATCTTGGATTGTTCTTGTAGTGTTCATTCATCCTAACCCTAACCCTAACCCTAACCCTAACCCTAACCCTATTCTTGGATTGTTCTTGCGGTGTTCATTCATCCTAACCCTAACCCTAACCCTAACCCTAACCCTAACCCTAAGCCTAACCCTAACCCTAACCCTAACCCTAACCCTAATCTTGGATTGTTCTTGCGGTGTTCATTCACCCTAACCCTAACCCTAACCCTAACCCTAACCCTAACCCTAACCCTAACCCTAATCCTAATCTTGGATTGTTCTTGCGTTGTTCATTCACCCTAACCCTAACCCTAACCCTAACCCTAACCCTAACCCTAACCCTAACCCTAGCCCTAACCCTAACCCTAACCCTAACCCTAACCCTAACCCTAACCCTAACCCTAACCCTAACCCTAACCCTAATCTTGGATTGTTCTTGCGGTGTTCATTCATCCTAAACCTAACCCTAACCCTAACCCTAACCCTAACCCTAACCCTAACCCTAACCCTAACCCTAACCCTAACCCTAACCCTAACCCTAACCCCAACCCTAACCCCAACCCTAACCCTAACCCTAACCCTAATCTTGGATTGTTCTTGTGGTGTTCATTCATCCTAACCCTAACCCTAACCCTAACCCTAACCCTAACCCTAACCCTAACCCTAACCCTAACCCTAACCCTAACCCTAACCCTATTCTTGGATTGTTCTTGCGGTGTTCATTCACCCTAACCCTAACCCTAACCCTAACCCTAACCCTAACCCTAACCCTAACCCTAACCCTAACCCTAATCCTGGATTGTTCTTGCGTTGTTCATTCACCCTAACCCTAACCCTAACCCTAACCCTAACCCTAATCTTGGATTGTTCTTGTGGTGTTCATTCATCCTAACCCTAACCCTAACCCTAACCCTAACCCCAACCCTAACCCTAACCCTAACCCTAACCCTAACCCTAACCCTAACTCTAATCTTGTATTGTTCTTGTGGTGTTCATTCATCCTAACCCTAACCCTAACCCTAACCCTAACCCTAACCCTAACCCTAACCCTAACCCTAACCCTAACCCTAACCCTATTCTTGGATTGTTCTTGCGGTGTTCATTCACCCTAACCCTAACCCTAACCCTAACCCTAACCCTAACCCTAACCCTAACCCTAATCTTGGATTGTTCTTGCGGTGTTCATTCATCCTAAACCTAACCCTAACCCTAACACTAACCCTAACCCTAACCCTAACCCTAACCCTAACCCTAACCCTAACCCTAACCCTAACCCTAACCCTAACCCCAACCCTAACCCCAACCCTAACCCTAACCCTAACCCTAATCTTGGATTGTTCTTGTGGTGTTCATTCATCCTAACCCTAACCCTAACCCTAACCCTAACCCTAACCCTAACCCTAACCCTAACCCTAACCCTATTCTTGGATTGTTCTTGCGGTGTTCATTCACCCTAACCCTAACCCTAACCCTAACCCTAACCCTAACCCTAACCCTAACCCTAATCTTGGATTGTTCTTGCGTTGTTCATTCACCCTAACCCTAACCCTAACCCTAACCCTAACCCTAATCTTGGATTGTTCTTGTGGTGTTCATTCATCCTAACCCTAACCCTAACCCTAACCCTAACCCTAACCCCAACCCTAACCCTAACCCTAACCCTAACCCTAACTCTAATCTTGTATTGTTCTTGTGGTGTTCATTCATCCTAACCCTAACCCTAACCCTAACCCTAACCCTAACCCTAACCCTAACCCTAACCCTAACCCTAACCCTAACCCTAACCCTAACCCTATTCTTGGATTGTTCTTGCGGTGTTCATTCACCCTAACCCTAACCCTAACCCTAACCCTAACCCTAACCCTAATCTTGGATTGTTCTTGTAGTGTTCATTCATCCTAACCCTAACCCTAACCCTAACCCTAACCCTAACCCTAACCCTAACCCTAACCCTAACCCTAACCCTAACCCTAATCTTGGATTGTTCTTGCGGTGTTCATTCATCCTAAACCTAACCCTAACCCTAACCCTAACCGTAACCCTAACCCTAACCCTAACCCTAACCGTAACCCTAACCCTAACCCTAACCCTAACCCTAACCCTAACCCTAACCCTAACCCTAACCCCAACCCTAACCCCAACCCTAACCCTAACCCTAACCCTATTCTTGGATTGTTCTTGCGGTGTTCATTCACCCTAACCCTAACCCTAACCCTAACCCTAACCCTAACCCTAACCCTAACCCTAACCCTAATCTTGGATTGTTCTTGCGTTGTTCATTCACCCTAACCCTAACCCTAACCCTAACCCTAATCTTGGATTGTTCTTGTGGTGTTCATTCATCCTAACCCTAACCCTAACCCTAACCCTAACCCTAACCCTAACCCCAACCCTAACCCTAACCCTAACCCTAATCTTGGATTGTTCTTGTGGTGTTCATTCATCCTAACCCTAACCCTAACCCTAACCCTAACCCTAACCCTAACCCTAACCCTAACTCTAATCTTGGATTGTTCTTGTGGTGTTCATTCATCCTAACCCTAACCCTAACCCTAACCCTAACCCTAACCCTAACCCTAACCCTAACCCTAACCCTAACCCTAACCCTAACCCTAACCCTAACCCTAACCCTATTCTTGGATTGTTCTTGCGGTGTTCATTCACCCTAACCCTAACCCTAACCCTAACCCTAACCCTAACCCTAACCCTAACCCTAATCTTGGATTGTTCTTGTAGTGTTCATTCATCCTAACCCTAACCCTAACCCTAACCCTAACCCTAACCCTAACCCTAACCCTAACCCTAACCCTAACCCTAATCTTGGATTGTTCTTGCGGTGTTCATTCATCCTAAACCTAACCCTAACCCTAACCCTAACCCTAACCCTAACCCTAACCCTAACCCTAACCCTAACCCTAACCCTAACCCTAACCCTAACCCCAACCCTAACCCTAACCCTAACCCTAATCTTGGATTGTTCTTGCGGTGTTCATTCACCCTAACCCTAACCCTAACCCTAACCCTAACCCTAACCCTAACCCTAATCCTAATCTTGGATTGTTCTTGCGTTGTTCATTCACCCTAACCCTAACCCTAACCCTAACCCTAACCCTAACCCTAGCCCTAACCCTAACCCTAACCCTAACCCTAACCCTAACCCTAACCCTAACCCTAACCCTAATCTTGGATTGTTCTTGCGGTGTTCATTCATCCTAAACCTAACCGTAACCCTAACACTAACCCTAACCCTAACCCTAACCCTAACCCTAACCCTAACCCTAACCCTAACCCTAACCCTAACCCTAACCCCAACCCTAACCCCAACCCTAACCCTAACCCTAACCCTAATCTTGGATTGTTCTTGTGGTGTTCATTCATCCTAACCCTAACCCTAACCCTAACCCTAACCCTAACCCTAACCCTAACCCTAACCCTAACCCTAACCCTAACCCTATTCTTGGATTGTTCTTGCGGTGTTCATTCACCCTAACCCTAACCCTAACCCTAACCCTAACCCTAACCCTAACCCTAACCCTAACCCTAACCCTAACCCTAATCCTGGATTGTTCTTGCGTTGTTCATTCACCCTAACCCTAACCCTAACCCTAACCCTAACCCTAATCTTGGATTGTTCTTGTGGTGTTCATTCATCCTAACCCTAACCCTAACCCTAACCCTAACCCCAACCCTAACCCTAACCCTAACCCTAACCCTAACCCTAACTCTAATCTTGTATTGTTCTTGTGGTGTTCATTCATCCTAACCCTAACCCTAACCCTAACCCTAACCCTAACCCTAACCCTAACCCTAACCCTAACCCTAACCCTAACCCTAACCCTATTCTTGGAT
>NW_028113112.1:205000-212500 GCF_964234715.1 Podarcis melisellensis | reverse complement strand
ATCCTAACCCTAACCCTAACCCTAACCCTAACCCTAACCCTAACCCTATTCTTGGATTGTTGTTGCGGTGTTCATTCACCCTAACCCTAACCCTAACCCTAACCCTAACCCTAACCCTAATCTTGGATTGTTCTTGCGGTGTTCATTCATCCTAAACCTAACCCTAACCCTAACCCTAACCCTAACCCTAACCCTAACCCTAACCCTAACCCTAACCCTAACCCTAACCCTAACCCTAACCCTAACCCTAACCCTAACCCTAACCCTAATCTTGGATTGTTCTTGCGTTGTTCATTCATCCTAACCCTAACCCTAACCCTAACCCTAACCCTAACCCTAACCCTAACCCTAACCCTAACCCTTATATTGGATTGTTCTTGCGGTGTTCATTCATCCTAACCCTAACCCTAACCCTAAACCTAACCCTAACCCTAAAACTAACCCTAACCCTAACCCTAACCCTAACCCTTACCCTAACCCTAATCTTGGATTGCTCTTGCGGTGTTCAATCACCCTAACCCTAACCCTAACCCTAACCCTAACCCTAACCCTAACCCTAACCTTAACCCTAACCCTAACCCTAACCCTAACCCTAACCCTAACTCTAATCTTGGATTGTTCTTGCGGTGTTCATTCACCCTAACCCTAACCCTAACCCTAACCCTAACCCTAACCCTAACCCTAACCCTAACCCTAACCCTAACCCTAACCCTAACCCTAATCTTGGATTGTTCTTGCGTTGTTCATTCACCCTAACCCTAACCCTAACCCTTACCCTAACCCTAACCCTAACCCTAACCCTAACCCTAACCCTAACCCTAATCTTGGATTGTTCTTGTGGTGTTCATTCATCCTAACCCTAACCCTAACCCTAACCCTAACCCTAACCCTAACCCTAACCCTAACCCTAACCCTAACCCTTATCTTGGATTGTTCTTGCGGTGTTCATTCATCCTAACCCTAACCCTAACCCTAACCCTAACCTTAACCCTAACCCCAACCCCAACCCTAACCCTAACCCTAACGCTAACCCTAACCCTAACCCTAACCCTATTCTTGGATTGTTCTTGCGGTGTTCATTCACCCTAACCCTAACCCTAACCCTAACCCTAACCCTAACTCTAATCCTAATCTTGGATTGTTCTTGTAGTGTTCATTCATCCTAACCCTAACCCTAACCCTAACCCTAACCCTAACCCTAACCCTAACCCTAACCCTAACCCTAACCCTAACCCTAACCCTATTCTTGGATTGTTCTTGCGGTGTTCATTCATCCTAAACCTAACCCTAACCCTAACCCTAACCCTAAGCCTAACCCTAACCCTAACCCTAACCCTAACCCTAACCCTAACCCTAACCCTAACCCTAACCCTAACCCTATTCTTGGATTGTTCTTGCGGTGTTCATTCACTCTAACCCTAACCCTAACCCTAACCCTAACCCTAACCCTAACCCTAACCCTAACCCTAACCCTAATCTTAGATTGTTCTTGTAGTGTTCATTCATCCTAACCCTAACCCTAACCCTAACCCTAATCTTGGATTGTTCTTGCGGTGTTCATTCACCCTAACCCTAACCCTAACCCATCCTAACCCTAACCCTAACCCTAACCCTAACCCTAACCCTAACCCTAACCCTAACCCTAACCCTAACCCTAACCCTAACCCTATCCCTATTCTTGGATTCTTCTTGCGGTGTTCATTCACCCTAACCCTAACCCTAATCAACCCTAACCCTAACCCTAACCCTAACCCTAACCCTAACCCTAACCCTAACCCTAACCCTAACCCTAATCTTGGATTGTTCTTGTAGTGTTCATTCATCCTAACCCTAACCCTAACCCTAACCCTAACCCTAACCCTAACCCTAACCCTAACCCTAACCCTAACCCTAATCTTGGATTGTTCTTGCGGTGTTCATTCATCCTAACCCTAACCCTAACCCTAACCCTAACCCTAACCCTAACCCTAACCCTAACCCTATTCTTGGATTGTTGTTGCGGTGTTCATTCACCCTAACCCTAACCCTAACCCTAACCCTAACCCTAACCCTAATCTTGGATTGTTCTTGCGGTGTTCATTCATCCTAAACCTAACCCTAACCCTAACCCTAACCCTAACCCTAACCCTAACCCTAACCCTAACCCTAACCCTAACCCTAACCCTAACCCTAACCCTAATCTTGGATTGTTCTTGCGTTGTTCATTCATCCTAACCCTAACCCTAACCCTAACCCTAACCCTAACCCTAACCCTAACCCTAACCCTTATCTTGGATTGTTCTTGCGGTGTTCATTCATCCTAACCCTAACCCTAACCCTAAACCTAACCCTAACCCTAAAACTAACCCTAACCCTAACCCTAACCCTAACCCTTACCCTAACCCTAATCTTGGATTGCTCTTGCGGTGTTCAATCACCCTAACCCTAACCCTAACCCTAACCCTAACCCTAACCCTAACCCTAACCCTAACCTTAACCCTAACCCTAACCCTAACCCTAACCCTAACCCTAACTCTAATCTTGGATTGTTCTTGCGGTGTTCATTCACCCTAACCCTAACCCTAACCCTAACCCTAACCCTAACCCTAACCCTAACCCTAACCCTAACCCTAACCCTAACCCTAATCTTGGATTGTTCTTGCGTTGTTCATTCACCCTAACCCTAACCCTAACCCTTACCCTAACCCTAACCCTAACCCTAACCCTAACCCTAACCCTAACCCTAACCCTAATCTTGGATTGTTCTTGTGGTGTTCATTCATCCTAACCCTAACCCTAACCCTAACCCTAACCCTAACCCTAACCCTAACCCTAACCCTAACTCTAACCCTAACCCTAACCCTAACCCTTATCTTGGATTGTTCTTGCGGTGTTCATTCATCCTAACCCTAACCCTAACCCTAACCCTAACCTTAACCCTAACCCCAACCCCAACCCTAACCCTAACCCTAACGCTAACCCTAACCCTAACCCTAACCCTATTCTTGGATTGTTCTTGCGGTGTTCATTCACCCTAACCCTAACCCTAACCCTAACCCTAACCCTAACCCTAACCCTAATCCTAATCTTGGATTGTTCTTGTAGTGTTCATTCATCCTAACCCTAACCCTAACCCTAACCCTAACCCTAACCCTAACCCTAACCCTAACCCTAACCCTAACCCTAACCCTATTCTTGGATTGTTCTTGCGGTGTTCATTCATCCTAAACCTAACCCTAACCCTAACCCTAACCCTAACCCTAAGCCTAACCCTAACCCTAACCCTAACCCTAACCCTAACCCTAACCCTAACCCTAATCTTGGATTGTTCTTGCGGTGTTCATTCACCCTAACCCTAACCCTAACCCTAACCCTAACCCTAACCCTAACCCTAACCCTAACCCTAACCCTAACCCTAATCTTGGATTGTTCTTGCGTTGTTCATTCACCCTAACCCTAACCCTAACCCTAACCCTAACCCTAACCCTAACCCTAACCCTAACCCTAACCCTAACCCTAACCCTAACCCTAGCCCTAACCCTAACCCTAACCCTAACCCTAACCCTAACCCTAACCCTAACCCTAACCCTAATCTTGGATTGTTCTTGCGGTGTTCATTCATCCTAAACCTAACCCTAACCCTAACACTAACCCTAACCCTAACCCTAACCCTAACCCTAACCCTAACCCTAACCCTAACCCCAACCCTAACCCCAACCCTAACCCTAACCCTAATCTTGGATTGTTCTTGTGGTGTTCATTCATCCTAACCCTAACCCTAACCCTAACCCTAACCCTAACCCTAACCCTAACCCTAACCCTAACCCTAACCCTATTCTTGGATTGTTCTTGCGGTGTTCATTCACCCTAACCCTAACCCTAACCCTAACCCTAACCCTAACCCTAACCCTAACCCTAACCCTAATCTTGGATTGTTCTTGCGTTGTTCATTCACCCTAACCCTAACCCTAACCCTAACCCTAACCCTAACCCTAACCCTAACCCTAACCCTAACTCTAATCTTGTATTGTTCTTGTGGTGTTCATTCATCCTAACCCTAACCCTAACCCTAACCCTAACCCTAACCCTAACCCTAACCCTAACCCTAACCCTAACCCTATTCTTGGATTGTTCTTGCGGTGTTCATTCACCCTAACCCTAACCCTAACCCTAACCCTAACCCTAATCTTGGATTGTTCTTGTAGTGTTCATTCATCCTAACCCTAACCCTAACCCTAACCCTAACCCTAACCCTAACCCTAACCCTAACCCTAACCCTAACCCTAACCCTAACCCTAATCTTGGATTGTTCTTGCGGTGTTCATTCACCCTAACCCTAACCCTAACCCTAACCCTAACCCTAACCCTAACCCTAACCCTAACCCTAACCCTAACCCTAACCCTAACCCTAATCTTGGATTGTTCTTGCGTTGTTCATTCACCCTAACCCTAACCCTAACCCTAACCCTAATCTTGGATTGTTCTTGTGGTGTTCATTCATCCTAACCCTAACCCTAACCCTAACCCTAACCTTAACCCCAACCCTAACCCTAACCCTAACCCTAATCTTGGATTGTTCTTGTGGTGTTCATTCATCCTAACCCTATCCCTAACCCTAACCCTAACCCTAATCTTGGATTGTTCTTGCGTTGTTCATTCATCCTAACCCTAACCCTAACCCTAACCCTAACCCTAACCCTAACCCTAACCCTAACCCTAACCCTAACCCTTATCTTGGATTGTTCTTGCGGTGTTCATTCATCCTAACCCTAACCCTAACCCTAAACCTAACCCTAACCCTAAAACTAACCCTAACCCTAACCCTAACCCTAACCCTTACCCTAACCCTAATCTTGGATTGCTCTTGCGGTGTTCAATCACCCTAACCCTAACCCTAACCCTAACCCTAACCCTAATCTTGGATTGTTCTTGTGGTGTTCATTCATCCTAACCCTAACCCTAACCCTAACCCTAACCTTAACCCCAACCCTAACCCTAACCCTAACCCTAATCTTGGATTGTTCTTGTGGTGTTCATTCATCCTAACCCTATCCCTAACCCTAACCCTAACCCTAATCTTGGATTGTTCTTGCGTTGTTCATTCATCCTAACCCTAACCCTAACCCTAACCCTAACCCTAACCCTAACCCTAACCCTAACCCTAACCCTAACCCTAACCCTTATCTTGGATTGTTCTTGCGGTGTTCATTCATCCTAACCCTAACCCTAACCCTAAACCTAACCCTAACCCTAAAACTAACCCTAACCCTAACCCTAACCCTAACCCTTACCCTAACCCTAATCTTGGATTGCTCTTGCGGTGTTCAATCACCCTAACCCTAACCCTAACCCTAACCCTAACCCTAACCCTAACCCTAACCTTAACCCTAACCCTAACCCTAACCCTAACCCTAACCCTAACTCTAATCTTGGATTGTTCTTGCGGTGTTCATTCACCCTAACCCTAACCCTAACCCTAACCCTAACCCTAACCCTAACCCTAACCCTAACCCTAACCCTAACCCTAATCTTGGATTGTTCTTGCGTTGTTCATTCACCCTAACCCTAACCCTAACCCTTACCCTAACCCTAACCCTAACCCTAACCCTAACCCTAACCCTAACCCTAACCCTAATCTTGGATTGTTCTTGTGGTGTTCATTCATCCTAACCCTAACCCTAACCCTAACCCTAACCCTAACCCTAACTCTAACCCTAACCCTAACCCTAACCCTAACCCTTATCTTGGATTGTTCTTGCGGTGTTCATTCATCCTAACCCTAACCCTAACCCTAACCCTAACCTTAACCCTAACCCCAACCCCAACCCTAACCCTAACCCTAACGTTAACCCTAACCCTAACCCTAACCCTATTCTTGGATTGTTCTTGCGGTGTTCATTCACCCTAACCCTAACCCTAACCCTAACCCTAACCCTAACCCTAACCCTAACCCTAACCCTAATCCTAATCTTGGATTGTTCTTGTAGTGTTCATTCATCCTAACCCTAACCCTAACCCTAACCCTAACCCTAACCCTAACCCTAACCCTAACCCTAACCCTAACCCTAACCCTATTCTTGGATTGTTCTTGCGGTGTTCATTCATCCTAAACCTAACCCTAACCCTAACCCTAACCCTAAGCCTAACCCTAACCCTAACCCTAACCCTAACCCTAACCCTAACCCTAACCCTAACCCTAACCCTAATCTTGGATTGTTCTTGCGGTGTTCATTCACCCTAACCCTAACCCTAACCCTAACCCTAACCCTAACCCTAACCCTAACCCTAACCCTAACCCTAATCTTGGATTGTTCTTGCGTTGTTCATTCACCCTAACCCTAACCCTAACCCTAACCCTAACCCTAACCCTAACCCTAACCCTAACCCTAACCCTAACCCTAACCCTAACCCTAGCCCTAACCCTAACCCTAACCCTAACCCTAACCCTAATCTTGGATTGTTCTTGCGGTGTTCATTCATCCTAAACCTAACCCTAACCCTAACACTAACCCTAACCCTAACCCTAACCCTAACCCTAACCCTAACCCTAACCCTAACCCTAACCCTAACCCCAACCCTAACCCCAACCCTAACCCTAACCCTAATCTTGGATTGTTCTTGTGGTGTTCATTCATCCTAACCCTAACCCTAACCCTAACCCTAACCCTAACCCTAACCCTAACCCTAACCCTAACCCTAACCCTATTCTTGGATTGTTCTTGCGGTGTTCATTCACCCTAACCCTAACCCTAACCCTAACCCTAACCCTAACCCTAACCCTAACCCTAACCCTAACCCTAACCCTAACCCTAACCCTAATCTTGGATTGTTCTTGCGTTGTTCATTCACCCTAACCCTAACCCTAACCCTAACCCTAACCCTAACCCTAACCCTAACCCTAACTCTAATCTTGTATTGTTCTTGTGGTGTTCATTCATCCTAACCCTAACCCTAACCCTAACCCTAACCCTAACCCTAACCCTAACCCTAACCCTAACCCTAACCCTATTCTTGGATTGTTCTTGCGGTGTTCATTCACCCTAACCCTAACCCTAACCCTAACCCTAACCCTAACCCTAACCCTAACCCTAATCTTGGATTGTTCTTGTAGTGTTCATTCATCCTAACCCTAACCCTAACCCTAACCCTAACCCTAACCCTAACCCTAACCCTAACCCTAACCCTAACCCTAACCCTAACCCTAACCCTAACCCTAATCTTGGATTGTTCTTGCGGTGTTCATTCACCCTAACCCTAACCCTAACCCTAACCCTAACCCTAACCCTAACCCTAACCCTAACCCTATTCTTGGATTGTTCTTGCGGTGTTCATTCACCCTAACCCTAACCCTAACCCTAACCCTAACCCTAACCCTAACCCTAACCCTAACCCTAACCCTAACCCTAACCCTAATCTTGGATTGTTCTTGCGTTGTTCATTCACCCTAACCCTAACCCTAACCCTAACCCTAATCTTGGATTGTTCTTGTGGTGTTCATTCATCCTAACCCTAACCCTAACC
>NW_028113112.1:195000-200000 GCF_964234715.1 Podarcis melisellensis | reverse complement strand
TTGTTCTTGTGGTGTTGATTCATCCTAACCCTAACCCTAACCCTAACCCTAACCCTAACCCTAACCCTAACCCTAACCCTAACCCCAACCCTAACCCTAACCCTAACCCTAACCCTAACCCTAACCCTAATCTTGGATTGTTCTTGTGGTGTTCATTCATCCTAACCCTAACCCTAACCCTAACCCTAACCCTAACCCTAACCCTATCCCTATTCTTGGATTGTTCTTGCGGTGTTCATTCACCCTAACCCTAACCCTAACCCTAACCCTAACCCTAACCCTAACCCTAACCCTAACCCTAACCCTAACCCTAACCCTAACCCTAACCCTAACCCTAACCCTATTCTTGGATTGTTCTTGCGGTGTTCATTCATCCTAACCCTAACCCTAACCCTAACCCTAACCCTAACCCTAACCCTAACCCTAACCCTAACCCTAACCCTAACCCTATCCCTATTCTTGGATTGTTCTTGCGGTGTTCATTCACCCTAACCCTAACCCTAACCCTAACCCTAACCCTAACCCTAACCCTAACCCTAACCCTAACCCTAACCCTAACCCTAACCCTAACCCTAACCCTAACCCTAACCCTAACCCTATTCTTGGATTGTTCTTGCGGTGTTCATTCACCCTAACCCTAACCCTAACCCTAACCCTAACCCTAACCCTAATCTTGGATTGTTCTTGTGGTGTTCATTCATCCTAACCCTAACCCTAACCCTAACCCTAACCCTAACCCTAACCCTAACCCTAACCCTAACCCTAACCCTAACCCTTATCTTGGATTGTTCTTGCGGTGTTCATTCATCCTAACCCTAACCCTAACCCTAACCCTAACCTTAACCCTAACCCCAACCCCAACCCTAACCCTAACCCTAACGCTAACCCTAACCCTAACCCTATTCTTGGATTGTTCTTGCGGTGTTCATTCACCCTAACCCTAACCCTAACCCTAACCCTAACCCTAACCCTAACCCTAATCCTAATCTTGGATTGTTCTTGTAGTGTTCATTCATCCTAACCCTAACCCTAACCCTAACCCTAACCCTAACCCTAACCCTAACCCTAACCCTAACCCTAACCCTAACCCTAACCCTAACCCTAACCCTATTCTTGGATTGTTCTTGCGGTGTTCATTCATCCTAAACCTAACCCTAACCCTAAGCCTAAGCCTAACCCTAAGCCTAACCCTAACCCTAACCCTAACCCTAACCCTAACCCTAACCCTAACCCTAACCCTAACCCTAACCCTAACCCTAACCCTAACCCTAACCCTAATCTTGGATTGTTCTTGCGGTGTTCATTCACCCTAACCCTAACCCTAACCCTAACCCTAACCCTAACCCTAACCCTAACCCTAACCCTAACCCTAACCCTAACCCTAACCCTAACCCTAACCCTAATCTTGGATTGTTCTTGCGTTGTTAATTCACCCTAACCCTAACCCTAACCCTAACCCTAACCCTAACCCTAACCCTAACCCTAACCCTAACCCTAACCCTAACCCTAGCCCTAACCCTAACCCTAACCCTAACCCTAACCCTAACCCTAACCCTAACCCTAACCCTAATCTTGGATTGTTCTTGCGGTGTTCATTCATCCTAAACCTAACCCTAACCCTAACCCTAACCCTAACCCTAACCCTAACACTAACCCTAACCCTAACCCTAACCCTAACCCTAACCCCAACCCCAACCCTAACCCTAACCCTAACCCTAATCTTGGATTGTTCTTGTGGTGTTCATTCATCCTAACCCTAACCCTAACCCTAACCCTAACCCTAACCCTAACCCTAACCCTAACCCTAACCCTAACCCTATTCTTGGATTGTTCTTGCGGTGTTCATTCACCCTAACCCTAACCCTAACCCTAACCCTAACCCTCACCCTAACCCTAACCCTAACCCTAACCCTAACCCTAACCCTAATCTTGGATTGTTCTTGCGGTGTTCATTCACCCTAACCCTAACCCTAACCCTAACCCTAACCCTAACCCTAACCCTAACCCTAACCCTAACCCTAACCCTAATCTTGGATTGTTCTTGCGTTGTTCATTCACCCTAACCCTAACCCTAACCCTAACCCTAACCCTAATCTTGGATTGTTCTTGTGGTGTTCATTCATCCTAACCCTAACCCTAACCCTAACCCTAACCCTAACCCTAACCCTAACCCTAACCCTAACCCCAACCCTAACCCTAACCCTAACCCTAACCCTAACCCTAACCCTAACCCTAACCCTAACCCTAACCCTAATCTTGGATTGTTCTTGTGGTGTTCATTCATCCTAACCCTAACCCTAACCCTAACCCTAACCCTAACCCTAACCCTAACCCTAACCCTAACCCTATCCCTATTCTTGGATTGTTCTTGCGGTGTTCATTCACCCTAACCCTAACCCTAACCCTAACCCTAACCCTAACCCTATTCTTGGATTGTTCTTGCGGTGTTCATTCATCCTAAACCTAACCCTAACCCTAACCCTAACCCTAACCCTAACCCTAAGCCTATCCCTAACCCTAACCCTAACCCTAACCCTAACCCTAACCCTAACCCTAACCCTAACCCTAACCCTAACCCTAACCCTAACCCTAATCTTGGATTGTTCTTGCGTTGTTCATTCACCCTAACCCTAACCCTAACCCTAACCCTAACCCTAATCTTGGATTGTTCTTGCGGTGCTCATTCATCCTAACCCTAACCCTAACCCTAACCCTAACCCTAACCCTAACCCTAACCCTAACCCTAACCCTAACCCTAACCCTAACCCTAACCCTAATCTTGGATTGTTCTTGCGGTGCTCATTCATCCTAACCCTAACCCTAACCCTAACCCTAACCCTAACCCTAACCCTAACCCTAACCCTAACCCTAACCCTAACCCTAACCCTAACCCTAACCCCAACCCCAACCCTAACCCTAACCCTAACCCTAACCCTATTCTTGGATTGTTCTTGCGGTGTTCATTCATCCTAACCCTAACCCTAACCCTAACCCTAACCCTAACCCTAATCCTAACCCTAACCCTAACCCTAACCCTAATCCTAATCTTGGATTGTTCTTGTAGTGTTCATTCATCCTACCCCTAACCCTAACCCTAACCCTAACCCTAACCCTAACCCTATTCTTGGATTGTTCTTGCGGTGTTCATTCATCCTAAACCTAACCCTAACCCTAACCCTAACCCTAACCCTAAGCCTAAGCCTAAGCCTAAGCCTAACCCTAACCCTAACCCTAACCCTAACCCTAACCCTAACCCTAACCCTAACCCTAATCTTGGATTGTTCTTGCGGTGTTCATTCACCCTAACCCTAACCCTAACCCTAACCCTAACCCTAACCCTAACCCTAACCCTAACCCTAACCCTAATCTTGGATTGTTCTTGCGTTGTTCATTCACCCTAACCCTAACCCTAACCCTAACCCTAACCCTAATCTTGGATTGTTCTTGTGGTGTTCATTCATCCTAACCCTAACCCTAACCCTAACCCTAACCCTAACCCTAACCCTAACCCTAACCCTAACCCTAACCCTAACCCTAACCCTAATCTTGGATTGTTCTTGTGGTGTTCATTCATCCTAACCCTAACCCTAACCCTAACCCTAACCCTAACCCTAACCCTAACCCTAACCCTAACCCTATCCCTATTCTTGGATTGTTCTTGCGGTGTTCATTCACCCTAACCCTAACCCTAACCCTAACCCTAACCCTAACCCTAACCCTAACCCTAACCCTAACCCTAACCCTAACCCTATTCTTGGATTGTTCTTGCGGTGTTCATTCATCCTAAACCTAACCCTAACCCTAACCCTAACCCTAACCCTAACCCTAACCCTAACCCTAACCCTAACCCTAACCCTAACCCTAACCCTAACCCTAACCCTAACCCTAACCCTAACCCTAATCTTGGATTGTTCTTGCGTTGTTCATTCACCCTAACCCTAACCCTAACCCTAACCCTAACCCTAACCCTAACCCTAACCCTAACCCTAACCCTAATCTTGGATTGTTCTTGTGGTGTTCATTCATCCTAGCCCTAACCCTAACCCTAACCCTAACCCTAACCCTAACCCTAACCCTAACCCTAACCCCAACCCTAACTCTAACCCTAACCCTAACCCTAACCCTAATCTTGGATTGTTCTTGTGGTGTTCATTCATCCTAACCCTAACCCTAACCCTAACCCTAACCCTAACCCTAACCCTAACCCTAACCCTAACCCTAACCCTAACCCTAACCCTAACCCTAATCTTGGATTGTTCTTGCGGTGCTCATTCATCCTAACCCTAACCCTAACCCTAACCCTAACCCTAACCCTAACCCTAACCCTAACCCTAACCCTAACCCCAACCCCAACCCTAACCCTAACCCTAACCCTAACCCTAACCCTAACCCTAACCCTATTCTTGGATTGTTCTTGCGGTGTTCATTCATCCTAACCCTAACCCTAACCCTAACCCTAACCCTAACCCTAACCCTAACCCTAACCCTAATCTTGGATTGTTCTTGTAGTGTTCATTCATCCTAACCCTAACCCTAACCCTAACCCTAACCCTAACCCTAACCCTAACCCTAACCCTAACCCTATTCTTGGATTGTTCTTGCGGTGTTCATTCATCCTAAACCTAACCCTAACCCTAACCCTAAGCCTAACCCTAACCCTAACCCTAACCCTAACCCTAACCCTAACCCTAACCCTAACCCTAACCCTAATCTTGGATTGTTCTTGCGGTGTTCATTCACCCTAACCCTAACCCTAACCCTAACCCTAACCCTAACCCTAACCCTAATCTTGGATTGTTCTTGCGTTGTTCATTCACCCTAACCCTTACCCTAACCCTAACCCTAACCCTAATCTTGGATTGTTCTTGTGGTGTTCATTCATCCTAACCCTAACCCTAACCCTAACCCTAACCCTAACCCTAACCCTAACCCTAACCCTAACCCTAACCCTAACCCCAACCCTAACCCTAACCCTAACCCTAACCCTAACCCTAATCTTG
>NW_028113112.1:147500-150000 GCF_964234715.1 Podarcis melisellensis | reverse complement strand
CTAACCCTAACCCCAAACCTAACCCCAACCCTAACCCTAACCGTAACCCTAACCCTAACCCTAACCCTAACCCTAACCCTAACCCTAACCCTAATCTTGGATTGTTCTTGCGGTGTTCATTCATCCTAAACCTAACCCTAACCCTAACCCTAACCCTAACCCTAACCCTAACCCTAACCCTAACCCTAACCCTAACCCTAACCCTAACCCTAACCCTAACCCTAACACTAACACTAACACTAACACTAACACTAACACTAACCCTTATCTTGGATTGTTCTTGCGGTGTTCATTCATCCTAACCCTAACCCTACCCCTAACCCTAACCCTAACCCTAACCCTAACCCTAACCCTAACCCTAACCCTAACCCTAATCTTGGATTGTTCTTGCGGTGTTCATTCATCCTAACCCTAACCCTAACCCTAACCCTAACCCTAACCCTAACCCTAACCCTAACCCTAACCCTAACCCTATTCTTGGATTGTTCTTGCGGTGTTCATTCACCCTAACCCTAACCCTAACCCTAACTCTAACCCTAACCCTAATCCTAACCCTAACCCTAACCCTAACACTACCCCTAACCCTAACCCTATTCTTGGATTGTTCTTGCGGTGTTCATTCACCCTAACCCTAACCCTAACCCTAACCCTAACCCTAACCCTAACCCTAACCCTAACCCTAACCCTAACCCTAACCCTAACCCTAACCCTAATCTTGGATTGTTCTTGTGGTGTTCATTCATCCTAACCCTAACCCTAACCCTAACCCTAACCCTAATCTTGGATTGTTCTTGCGGTGTTCATTCATCCTAACCCTAACCCTAACCCTAACCCTAACCCTAACCCTAACCCTAACCCTAACCCTAACCCTAACCCTAACCCTAATCTTGGATTGTTCTTGCGGTGTTCATTCATCCTAACCCTAACCCTAACCCTAACCCTAACCCTAACCCTAACCCTAACACTAACACTAACACTAACACTAACACTAACACTAACCCTTATCTTGGATTGTTCTTGCGGTGTTCATTCATCCTAACCCTAACCCTAACCCTAACCCTAACCCTAACCCTAACCCTAACCCTAACCCTAACCCTAACCCTAATCTTGGATTGTTCTTGCGGTGTTCATTCATCCTAACCCTAACCCTAACCCTAACCCTAACCCTAACCCTAACCCTCACCCTATTCTTGGATTGTTCTTGCGGTGTTCATTCACCCTAACCCTAACCCTAACCCTAACCCTAACCCTAACCCTAACCCTAACCCTAACCCTATTCTTGGATTGTTCTTGCGGTGTTCATTCACCCTAACCCTAACCCTAACCCTAACCCTAACCCTAACCCTAACCCTAACCCTAACCCTAACCCTAACCCCAACCCTAACCCTAACCCTAACCCTAACCCTAACCCTAACCCTAACCCTAACCCTAACCCTAACCCTAACCCTAACCCTAATCTTGGATTGTTCTTGCGGTGTTCATTCATCCTAACCCTAACCCTAACCCTAACCCTAACCCTAACCCTAACCCTAACCCTATTCTTGGATTGTTCTTGCGGTGTTCATTCACCCTAACCCTAACCCTAACCCTAACCCTAACCCTAACCCTAACCCTAACCCTAACCCTAACCCTATTCTTGGATTGTTCTTCCGGTGTTCATTCACTCTAACCCTAACCCTAACCCTAACCCTAACCCTAACCCTAACCCTAACCCTAACCCTAACCCTAACCCTAACCCTAACCCTAACCCTAACCCTAACCCTATTCTTGGATTGTTCTTGCGGTGTTCATTCACCCTAACCCTAACCCTAACCCTAACCCTAACCCTAACCCTAACACTAACACTAACCCTTATCTTGGATTGTTCTTGCGGTGTTCATTCATCCTAACCCTAACCCTACCCCTACCCCTACCCCTACCCCTACCCCTAACCCTAACCCTAACCCTAACCCTAACCCTAACCCTAACCCTAACCCTAACCCTAATCTTGGATTGTTCTTGCGGTGTTCATTCATCCTAACCCTAACCCTAACCCTAACCCTAACCCTAACCCTAACCCTAACCCTAACCCTAACCCTAACCCCAACCCTAACCCTAACCCTAACCCTAATCTTGGATTGTTCTTGTGGTGTTCATTCATCCTAACCCTAACCCTAACCCTAACCCTAACCCTAACCCTAACCCTAACCCTAACCCTAACCCTAACCCTAACCCTAACCCTAACCCTATTCTTGGATTGTTCTTGCGGTGTTCATTCACCCTAACCCTAACCCTAACCCTAACCCTAATCTTGGATTGTTCTTGCGGTGTTCATTCATCCTAACCCTAACCCTAACCCTAACCCTAACCCTAACCCTAACCCTAACCCTAACCCTAACCCTAACCCTAACCCTAACCCTAACCCTAACCCCAACCCTAACCCCAACCCTAACCCTAACCCTAACCCTAATCTTGGATTGTTCTTGTGGTGTTCATTCATCCTAACATTAACCCTAACCCT